>NC_139952.1:29932934-29937934 GCF_963454915.1 Gymnoscopelus microlampas
GCTTCATATTCAATCTGGAGCTAGGTAATACCCCTGGAATGATTTAATAAGCAGTGTGTATTATAGGGAGAGCGAGGGAGGGAGGGATGTTTTGATCAGAGCAATAAGGAGTCTCTCTTCATCTCTCTCTCTGCCTTTCTGTTTGCTTGAGCTCTGCATGTGTACATCTATATACTATAGGGTTTATCTCTCTTTGTGTGTGTGTGTGTGTGTGTGTGTGTGTGTGTGTGTGTGTGTGTGTGTGTGTGTGTGTGTGTTTATCTGCGTGCATGCGTGCATGCGTGCATGCGTGTTTGTGTGTGTTTATCTGCGCGCGTGCGTGTGTGTGCGTGTGTACACACATGGCTCTCTGTGTGTGTTGCCTGGGCACCTCTGCTCTAACAATGGGCTTTGGGATGAGAACGAGGCTAGACAGCCAAGGGAATAGTGTGGAAAACCCACGGACACCTCCGGACGACTCCATTCAATCAGCGTGTCTATGGACTCGGGCTCATCTACTCCCTAACAATAGCGAGGTCACTATGAATTAGACTCACATGGATATTTGGGAGATGGAAATCGGGGAGAGACACACACAATCATTCTCTCTCTCTCTCTCTCTATTTCACCTTATTTTCTCCGGTCGTCTGTCCGTCCACCTCACGGTATTTCTGCTCTCTCTTTCCATCAGCATTGGCCTGTCATGGACACTAAACGGGTCTACCGACAGGCTAACCATTGTGCCTCGCCACCAGAGACTGAATGTGACATTTAGCGCAAGCGGTTCCATTTCCCTTTGTCATTATCTGCTGTCTATTCTACTGTAGCTCTCTTAACAATACCCGTTGTCACTCTCCTAACGGGCCTGCTGGCTGCTTGGCCGCTGCCCGCTGCCGTCTATTGAGAACACAGCTCAGGGGTGGTTGTTTTTTCCAGCGCCACAAATGGCCCCCGGCCGCCCAAAGGGATCTATCGACCTGGCAGGGCATCTGGTTCTGAGTACACACCAATAGGCGCCGGGGGGATGCAGGGGTTTTGCGGCTACGGGGAGCAATGACCGAGTAAGTATTCACTTAGAAAACCACTTTGGGTCTCGCAAGGGACTTGTGCGCTCAAAGTAGTCAGTAGGTATGTTATGCTAACGCCTACAGTAAAAATCCTTGGTGTTAATGTGTCCTTTACAAAATAGGAACACATAGGAACCAAATAGGAACCAAATATAGTTATACATTAACAGTCATGATTTTACTGTCTAAAGGGCCATTCACACTATAACTATAATGATAACTATAACTATATTTATATCGTTCACCATTGTATTTGTTGTAGTTGCAGTGTGGACTCTGCCGTCCACTTGACTTGGAACGATGATTAAAATGATTTCTTTATAGTTAAAGTTATAGTTATCGGGCTTGGTGGGAACGGCCCTTAAGTAATACGAGCTGCAAAGTGTGGAGGAGAGTAGGACCGCACCGCACCACAGTTTGCAGTATTTAGTCTTTGATTTCAGGGGTTTCATTCGTGATTGTGGTGACGGAGAGAGCCGTGAAGGAGGAGTGGAGAGAGGGAGAAAGAGACGGATATAAACGGAGGTCAGTTTGTTCTCTGTGCCTTGTTTACCGTCTGTCCCTGTCTCCAGTCTCCACTGCTAAATGTACACACGGACACGTGTGTGTGTGTTTGCACGCGCGTGCGTGTGAAAGAGAGAGAGGCTGTTAAGCCGTTAGACACATTGTATATATCTATCCAAGGGGCTGAATCCGGGCCATCGTACTGATGAGTCTGGGATTTAGCCCGATCAGTCTGGCTTTGACGAGAGGACGGGCAGGGTGATGAGGAGCTAGGAAGGGATGGATGCATGGACGGAGAGAGATGGAGATGGGGGGGGGGGGGGGGGGGTGATGGAAAGAGGGTGGAGATGAGTCAAAGTGATTCAGCCTGTGGCCAGCGGTTAAGGAGACATAAGCATGAGCCTAACCCCACTGACATGTTGTGGGCTGTAATCTGCCTGCCAGTCAGAGAGAGAGAGAGAAAGAGAGAGAGAGAGAGATTGTGTTAATCAAGTAAAATGCTGCTTCATCAGCACGCACAGAAATAACAGCCCACAGATAAACCGAAAACAAGTGTTCAACCACAACAGGCTTTTTGCATCACGGCTCAAAACAAAGCGTGGAATGACCTCCTCATCGTAAACCGACGTGGAGGACTTGTTTTCCAGAGCGCTGCTGTTATGATCTGGACTTTTCATGTTGAGAGGAAAAGGGAGGGCAGCCGGCTAACTCGATTCTTTCTAATTCAATCACGGATCCATTTGACATTCAAGGGTCCATTGTGTAATAACACGACTGCAGCCCTCAGCAAACCCTCTGACCTGATGCCCTCCTCTCTCTCTCTCCTCTCTCCTCTCTCTCTCTCTCTCTCTCTCCTCTCTCTCTCTGTTAATTCACTCTGTTTTTTCCTCCACTCACTCTTTCCTTCACCTCTCCGTTTCCTGCCATCCAGTGCCTCAGTCCTCTTCCTCTATTGGTCTTGCGTCATTACCTTACCATTCTCTCCTTTGCTCTTTCCCCTTCACTCTCCTCTCCTCTCCTCTCCTCTCCTCTCCTCTCCTCTCCTCCTCCCCTTCCTCCTCTAACTGATGGTGTTTGTTTGTGTTTGCCTCTCCAGGAAATGGGAACAGAATGCTGGCACGTCTCTCTTTCCTCCCCCTCCTCTGTCTCGTTCTTCCCAGCTGTTTCCTCCCCTTCTACCCGCCCCCACCTCTCCCACCCCCCCATCCATCTCTGCAGGGTTCCTTCAACCACCTCTCTCCCCTTCTCTCCCTATACCCCCTGTCTCACTCTTTCCCTTCTCTCTCTCTCTCTCTTCTTAGTCTTACTTCCTGGTCTGTCGTTACTCTGTGGGGGTCCGTCCCAGTAGCGCATCCATCTCGGCCAGGTCCCAATGTCCCCCCCATTTCCTTCCCAGCATGCTTTGCTCCCACACCCTGGCACTCTGCTGGTTTCTGACTGGTCACCGCCGACACACCAGCACAAGAGCCTAGATGTTGTGTTTCGGCAGCTAGGAAGGGAAGGTGTGGGGGGGTCTAAGGAAAAAACAACCATTTCCCCATATGTCCAGGAATTTAACTACCAACCCACAGGCAGTTGAGGCGCGTTTTGAACCAACTGTGTTTGCTGTTTTGAAGTTTTTATAGGCTCCCAGTCACTGGGGATTTTTGTGACCGGCTGTTGAGTATGTGTGAAAGTGCGCGTGAGTGTTATGTGTGCGTGTGTTTGTGTGTTTTTGTTTGCGTGTGTGTGTGTGTGTGTGTGTGTGTGTGTGTGTGTGTGTGTGTGTGTGTGTGAGAGCATGTCAGTTCCAGGATATCTGAGTGGCGCTGCCACCAGGATCCAACCTCACAGACGGGAAACCTGAACCCCCCTCCACACTTTGTCATCGCAGAGTCAGACAGAGCAAGGCCAAGACCATCCTATGTATGTATGTGTGTGTGCACGTGTGTGCATGCGCGCCCGTGCGTGTGTATTTGCATGAGTGAGCGTGAGGTAGCACAATAATAAAATGTGAAGCCGCTAATCATTGTCATAAACACACTCCTTACACTCCGGGAGAGCAGCGTTGTTGACAAAGTGCATGGAGATAATGGCGTTCCTCGCCTGCTCGCCCTGACGGTAAGCATACCTGCGCATAAATAGGTCCAGTCATTCATTAGCATAATCCACAAATAGCATGCAGCCAGGCAAGCGCGAGGAGGGCTGTATGACTTTGCAGAAAAAAAAGACGTCACCATTAATGTATGCAGGCGGTAATTATGTAAACACAGATATTTTCCTGGACATGAGCAAAAGAGATTAAATCGGAACGGGCCCGAGGAAGACTCACGCCTCCTAGCACTAGCAGACGCCGCCGTCTGCTACCTTGGGCGACCTGTACACAACACACACAAGCGCGCGCACGCACATACTGTACAAACACACACCACGAGCACATCAAACACACTAACTACAAACACACAGACAGACAGACAAGACACTCAACATAGACACACGCACAAACACGCACACTCAACACACAAACTCACCTACATTTATCTAAGCCACGCACACACACAAACCACACACTTCCCCCAGGCTATTAATTCGTATTAGTTTTAATACAGAGCCCGCTGCTGTATTTTCCACAGCTGCGTCTCGTATCTCTCTTCATGTACAGTACCGCTGCCTTCTGGAGACGTGCTCTGTTATCTTTGGATGGAAATGACGGATTGAGCTCCTTGTGGTCGGAATGGGGGGGGGGGGGGGGCTTTAAGATGACAATCGACAGAACCCCTTTTATTTTTTTCTTTAAACAGTCCCTGCTGACGAGTGAACGGAAAAACTTGACGACCGAGCCAGATTTCTTTCTTTTCTTTTCTCTTTTTTCCCCTTTGTTTTTTTTTTTTTATGCCCCAGACTTTCACAAGGACAACAAAAACAGGATATTCCATCCGTTCCGCCGCCGTGTTTTGTCTGCTTATACGGGTGTCGTGGGGCACTCACGCACGCACGCACGTACACACGCACGTGTGTGTATGCTCCTCCACGTTCCCTCTATGATGTAACAGGGGTAGTTAAAGAACAACAGTGTTTATTTGGCCTACTTCTGGTCCGCTCCCGTCCGTCCGTCCGTCCATCTATCAGATAGACTCTTATCTGTGGCCGTCATCTGGCCCAGTGCGGGGGGGGGAGGAAGGGGGGCCATATCCCATGGTCCCATGCTCTAGTTGTCTGTCAGCAGGGGGCGGGAGTTGCACCTGAGCCTGAGCCTGTCACACTCTAAACCCCCCTCCCACACAGACACACACAACACATACACACACACACACACACAGCCCAGTCCCTGGGATAGCGAGGGTGATGTGAAGGGTACTGTCCCCCCCCCACACCCCCCCCCCCCCCTGGAGATCATTAGGGCCGCCTGTGCGACCTGATTAATCTTCCCCACAAACACGTGTCCGCTGGCCCACGGTTCCACCAGATGTA
>NC_139952.1:29940434-29962934 GCF_963454915.1 Gymnoscopelus microlampas
TGAAAGCTATGCAATCTCTACCATCTCCTAACAAATATGGATGGATTAAAGTAGCTGATTCGTGGACACCTTTATGGACACTCTTGCCAGAGGCTGCCAAAGTTTGTAGAGAACTCAAGTGTGGCTGCAAAGCTGAGCCCTTCTGTTCAAGAAAGTGTAGATGCCGGGATGCTGGGTTACCTTGCAGAGCATTATGCCAATGTGCTGGTAATTGCGAAATGGCACACATGAATACATGTAGTTACTAAACACTAATCACAAAAAAACAGTAATGATCAAGAAGAAAATACATGAGAAGATTGTATGTAAAGAAGATTGAGTGTAAAACCAGCAAGAAGATGTAGAGTGCAAAATAAATAAGATGCAGAGAGTAAAATAAGAATAAGCAGAGTAAGATAATATGCAGAGTAAAATAAATAAGAATATGCAGAGAGTTAGATAAATAAAGAAGATTCAAAGAGTAAAATAAAAAGAATAATGCATAAAGTAAAATAAATAAGATGATGTAGAAATTAAAACAGAAGGTAGACTACAAAATACGGCAGGTTATGCACTGCATAACCTGTCGTATTGAGTCTGCATAATATGCAGACTGCCGTGGTCAACTGTTTAAACAGCCATTTAGAATTTCTTCAACATGGTCCCTTCCTAAAAGGTTTAATAAACAAGCAAACAAACAAATACATAACCCCTTCTAGGATATATATTAAGAAGCACTCAATGTACGTACCAAATGGTACACTTTTATGACGTCCCTTTATGTTTTCTTTTGTGTCAACTGCTTTAGGCGGTCACTTCCTGTTTAAAACCTCTTTGGGCACCCCTTGTAGGATGCGTTCAGATCACCCAAGGGACATTTGTACCACATTTCATGCTTTTATGAGATTCTTTAGGTATCTTGCATCATCTTTCACACTGTAGGCGGCCATTTTCAATTTAGTCAATAACTCACTTCCTGTTTCAGATTATTTTGAGCACCCCTTCTAGGATGTGTTAGGATGACCCAAGGGACATATGTGCCAAATTGTATGCTTTTTGGAGATTCTATAGGCTTTTTGAGCCAATCGCCAACACTGTAGGCGGCCATTTTCAATTTTGTCAATAACTCACTTCCTGTTGAAGACTTTTTTGGGCACCCCTTCTAGGATGTCTTAGGATGACCCAAGGGACATGTGTGCCACATTTTAAGCTTTTTGGAGATTCTTTAGTTGTCTTTTGAGTCAATCGACAACAGTAGGCTGCCATTTTCAATTTGGTCAATAACTCACTTCCTGTTTCAGATTTTTTTGGGCACCCCTTCTAGGATGTCTTAGGATGACCCAAGGGACATGTGTGCCAAATCTTATGCTTTTTGGAGATTCTTTTGGTGTCTTTTGAGTCAACGGTCAACAGTTTAGGTGGCCATTTTGGATTTTGTCCGTAACTCACTTCCTGTTTAAGATTTTTTTGGGCACCCCTTCTAGGATGTTTTAGGATGACCCAAGGGACATCTGTATCAAATTTCATGCTTTTATCCGCCGCGTAACGATTTTTCACTTAGCACCCCCTACTAAGAGACGTTTAGCAGAGGATGATCTTTACCAAACACACGCTCAACTTGCCACCAACTGTGTAATTATTATCTGGAGACACGAGAATCGATGGCAACTGTTAAGCATACAGAGTATGCGGTCACACTGGTTGACTGACAGAGCTGTACTTTCCCTCGAAATCAACCTTTCCCCCGATTATATAACGACTGCAGATTACGTTCAAACAAGTAACAAGGGTTTGTTTACAAACCGGTAGCGTTTGATCACGTTCAAACCCAGTAAGGTCTGATTACAAACCCAGGTTCAATGACATTCAAACCAGTCGGCTTTGATTACACTCAAACCGGTCGGAGGGAGTGTGCGAGCTGCTCTGTTTGTTTTGATCGTTTTACACTTCCCTGACGGTAACGGTCATGCCAATATAGTCATTAAATTGCACTGAGAGAGAAAGAGAGAGAAACCAAACGCTAGCGTGGTCGGTAACCTGATCCGCGGGGTCACCCGGCACTGCGTGCTGCGTCTAGCCCTGTCCTGATAAGACCCTGACGCAGCCCAGTCTCTGTGAACATTTCTATTTTCCATACTGCAGTGTTTCATATCTGTGTTCCTCTATATAGGACAGCCTCCTGCTGCGCTTAACAGCCAAGAGCAACAGTAACGCAAGCTATCGAGCTATCCTCAAGTCACCCTGCACTAACTTAGTTACAGCCACTTAGCTAAGGCTCTGCATCGCTACACTGTACTTGGAAGTTGTTTATAAGCACAAATCTGTCTGCCTGTCTGTCTGTCTGTCTGTCTGTCTGCCTCTCTGTCTCTCTGTCTGTCTGTCTGTCTGTCTCTCTCTCTCTCTCTCTCTCTCTCTCTCTCTCTCTCTCTCTCTCTCTCTCGCTCTCGTGTACGCCTCTCTCTCTCAGATTTTCTCAGATTCCATCTCTGTTTGCTATGCATGCGAGTCTCTCATTGTAAATGTCTGTTTACTCTCTCTCTCCCTCCCTCTCTCTCTCTTTCTCTTTCTCTCTCTGTTTTTGCCTCCCTCACGCTCTGAACTGACGTGAACCCATAATGGGTCACACACACACCTCCTCCCCCCTCCCCATCCTTTTTCCTCCATCCCCTCCCTTCCTCGCTCGCTCTCCCTTCGCCTGCTTTATCCTCCTTTGCCCCCCCCCCCCCCCCCCCCCCTCCCTCGCTCCCTTCTGAAATGACACGCTTTGGCTGCGGTCCTCCCCTACAGCAGCTGGGTTGGTGTTAGGTAAAGCAGGGCATTGCAGGAAAGGTGAAACGGGGTGAGAGAGAGAGAGTTAGAGAGAGAGGAGGGGGGAGGAGAAGGAAACAGAAGGGACGGATGGTTGAGCGAGGGAGGGAGAGAGAGAGAGAGAGAGAGAGAGAGAGAGAGAGAGAGAGAGAGACATGGGGGTGAGAGACAGAGGGCAGACGGGGTGAGAGGAGACGTATGATGAAGTGAGACAGAGAGAGAGAGATGGGGAGAAACTGAGATATTTTCCATGAGGTTGCACTTCATTTTAACCGAACGGTCTGGATCTACTCAGAAAAGTCTCCCAGGAGGAGGACTGACGCTGTTCTCTCTCTCTCTTTCTCTCTCTCTCTCTCTCCATCTCTCGCTGTCTTTTTGGCTGGACCGCAACAGCAGGGCCATGCAGCCCTATAAACGCGAATGTCTGTCACTGAGTCACTGACCGATGAAGTTACACCACTATTCGGGCTGATTGGCTTAACAACCATTGGCTTAACAATGAACAACTAGCTAATCGCAAAGCATTCGTCCATGCAGGCTATATATGGGATGCCAATTGGCCTAACAACGAACAATGCAATTGCAGAGCGATCATCCCACCAGGCTATGGGATGTCGTCTGTCCAGACTCCAGGGCCATGGTGAAGTACACATCTCCAACCCTTGGTTGCATATCAGCCTGGATGATCTATAAAAGCCCTTACACACCAAGCCATCGCAGGGCTGTCGCTGAGTGTCTGTGGCTGACAATTGCGTGTAGTTTTTTGCGCTGTGTCATGAAGCCGTTGTCGGGGTCCATTTACCCGACTGAGAATGTTAAAGTGGCAGCAGAGGTTGTCGGGGAAGGAGAGCATCTCTGGTTGGCTGTTCATCCTGAGCAAAAGAGAGCACTAGAAGACGTAAGCTCCTGAATCGCTGCCCTCCACACTCGAGCTCTTTGGTGTTGTTAGCTAAGCTGTCGCGCCGCAGTGCATCTACTTCGGTGGTACGCTTCTTGCCTTTCCTGGCATTGCCCTGGTTTGGCTCCCATAGTGTCAGTTTGCTTGCCACTTGTTCCGGGTGCCTGATTTAGTGCCTTGACCCATGGTAGGTCCCCGTAGAGGACCATACTTCTGATGTGGTCCGTCCATTTGACACCTAGTGCCATTCGTAGCATTCTTGTGTAGACCCCATCCAGGGCCCTTTCCTGTTGTGATGTGAGGGTCCATGTCTTAGCCCCATATAGCAAGTACTGACTACACTGCAGCTACAAACAGCCGCCTCTTGAGGTCTTCTCCCATGTCTGATTCCCACACTCTCCTCATCCCGCATGCAAGGCATTCCAGGAAAGTGCCCTCCGGACTTTCAGGTCCTGTTCCGTTGAAGCAGTCCAGGCCGTAAGCAGCAAGCCAACAACAGATAAAAAGAGGGCACACAGACGCAATATTGACATGAGAGTGGCGTGAAAGTGCTCCAGTTTTTGCCCTTCCGATTGTGGTGTAGGGAATAACCCCATCCAAGCATATTTAGAGACAAAACTGATAACAGTTAAGAACCACATACTGCGCACAGCGAGTTAACCGGCTATAGTTAGAGCCAACCTGTAAATCAATAATACCGGCCTGCACGAACCCGTACAGTAGCCTACATAGTATCGGCGACAGGTTTAAATTGAATGTACAATAATCTATAACATTATTTTTGAAATGCCTCATACACAACCATAGATAGTCTATGGCTTTGCATATTTCAGGATCTTTAATTACCGGCAAGCTATGAGTGAAAGTAAAACAAGTGAAATGTGTTGACAGCCCCCTACCTCTGTTCTGCTCCAAACTCCATATCCATTCATAATGGAACATAAACCAGTGTTCATTTTTCTTGGCATTGTAGTACACTCTTTGTATTTTGATTGCCGCTATTCAAAACATAGAGTTAGTCAGTAATGATTGGGAAACCTCAACGCCCAGCTGGACTGCATCTGTTTAAATGAAATGTGTTACTATAACGTTATTTATTCACATATTCGTCCAAACATTTATCATAATATGAGCCAATAATATTACGGTAGTCGTGATAACTCGCTTCAAGTTAGCTTGACGAGAACATTCTTTCCAAGGACGCAAGTCTGTTCTTTATGTTCTGATACTGAGAAAAGGCCCCATGTCATCTCTGCTTTGGACGGAGCTTGTATCTGTTAGATACAGTATGCCATGATACAGAGTACTGCCCCCCCCGGTATGTTGAGTTATTTCCTCTCACACAGGCCAGATCGGTGCCATCAGCTAAACCGTCATCTGTAGTTTCTACTTTTATCAGTGACGTGATGCAAAGTGACCTGATCATTCACCATAGTTGCTGTTAGTTTTTACAAGTTTTTACTTCCTGTATCTGTTTACAATTAAACCCCCAAAACCTGAACTGATCACTGCCTGATGAAGTTACAAGATTAAGCTATGCTAAAGCTGAGTTACAAGCGTTTCCGCTTCCTGTGTATGTCGTTGCATCAAAAGCTCCCCTTTCATATGTGGTCCAGCCATATACTAGGTTTCAGCCTAGTCTTGTTTCCTTCAATGTTTGAATGCTGATATACTGTTATGCCCAAAACCCAAACAAGCAAGCAAGATAAGTCCTTGCTAAAAAAAAAATCATCTGTGGGTCTCTGTTTACATGTATCTCTCTCTCTGTCCCTTTCTCTCTGTGTGCAGTGTTGCCAGATTTTGCGAGAGAAATAAGCAACCAGGTCTATGAAAACAAGCCCAAAAAGAAGAGACTATTAGGCCACATGAACACTTTGAACCTACAGTATATCAGCTATTTGAAAATATGCAATCTACAAGCTCACAACGTGTCACGATGTGACGTGTTGATCTGCTATTTTCAAAGAATAATTTTGAAAAATAATGTTTTTGAAACATTTTAACTACACAAATCTTGTATGGGGTCCCTGGCACAACATATTTTCAGATCTGTGGCCAAGTACCCTACATATTAATTTGGGGGGTCCTTGACATGAAAAAGTTGGCGAACCACTGATTTAAACAACGTTTAGGAAAGAAGCCGAAATAAGCTACACTTTAGGAACATGCCCAAAAAACCCCAACCCGCAACTACCAATATTTGCAAGCGACTTTGGAGAATTAAACAAGCCCAAAGTTGCTTATAATAAGCTGACTTGGCAGCACTGTTTGTGTGTCTCTCTGTCTGTCTCTCTCTCTCTCTGTAGGTTTGTTTGCTAGCCACCCCCCCCTCCCCCTCCCCCTCCCTTGCTGATAAGGATTAAGTGCTCTGTAAACATGCTCTACTTTATCTTATATTCTCTCTGCACTGCACTGACTCAGGGACTGTGTGTGTGTGTGTGTGTGTGTGTGTGTGTGTGTGTGTGTGTGTGTGTGTGTGTGTGTGTGTGTGTGTGTGTGTGTGTGTGTGTGTGTGTGTGTGTGCGTGTGTGCGTGTGTGTGTGTGTGTGTGTGTGTGTGTGTGTGAATGTGTTTGTCACACGAGAGAGAGAGAGAGATAGCATATGTATGCATGAATTAGTGTGTTGCAAGCCTATTTATGCATTCCTGACATCGCTCTACTTGTGTTTATGGTCCTTATGACTCACTAGTTATAACGCTCACAGTGTGTTTGTGCATTTGTGACACATGCAAAACGTCTGTCATAATCGCCAATTATTAAATCACTTGACACAACAAGGCAGGGGCACCGACCAATTGAGTCGCTAGGCAAATGAGTGTTCATTGACGTTCTTTTGGTGAGTAAATATTCCCATCATCAAATAATGTGCATTTCTGCATCAGCCCAAATATAAATAATAAGCAACAGCAGCCAACATGTTTGTGTAGAGTCTGTGTCGGTGCGACAACATTATCAAAACAAGCCGCACATGTGACCCCCCTCCCCCACCCGGATGACACGATCATGTCAAATTATTTAATTGCTTGGGTGACGATCAATCGGCAATAAAACCACGCCCGTCATAACCCTGGTCCATGCGTGCGTATGCATCATCACACATTTGTATGTGCGTGTGAATAAAAATCTTCCTTGTGTGTGTGGTTTGCATCTTTCCGCACGTGTGCGCACCTTTGCTAGCATTCAATGGGGTGTCATTTAATTCCCCCGAGGGCTTTGAAAACCCATCGAGGACAAGCGGACGTGCTTTAAGTTGCCGTTGCCGATAACAGTGTCAAGGTATGTGGAGGCGGGAGACACTGGATAAGTGTGCTGGATATGCAACAAAGGACATCAAACGCCTCTTAAAAGAACACAGCAACAACAGAAAGAATCCCAGGCCACTGGGTTTGTATGAGTCACACGCAGAGAGCAGAGGAGGATAAAGCCGCATGGATTATATTTATACTGTAGGTGACTAACTAACCACGCTGGCAGAGGCCAGGTGAGCGAACGCACGGTTCTCATCACTTGGCTTGATCTCACAGGTTTATCAGATTATCAGATTAAAAGGATCAGAGAGTATATATATGTGTGTGTGTATGTGTGTGTGTGTGTGTGTGTGTGTGTGTGTGTGTGTGTGTGTGTGTGTGTGTGTGTGTGTGTGTGTGTGTGTGTGTGTGTGTGTGTGTGTGTGTGTGTGTGTGTGTGTGTGTGTGTGTGAGAGTGAGAGAGAGAAAGATCGACTCAATTTAACCTAGATAGCATTGTGGTGTTTGATCAGGCGCTGGGGCAGTGTGTGTGTGTGTGTGTGTGAGTGATATAACCAGTGATATGCCTCAGGGATAACACTGAATAAAAGAGCAGAAACATGAGAGAGAGAAGAGGGTGGTTCCTATTAGGCGAACCTCTGGTGTGGTCTGACCTTCTAATTTAGAACTACAAAACACACCTGAAATGCGAGCCAAGTGAAAGATGGAAACACAGTTTGTGTTTAAGGTTCCTGTCCCACCAAAAGTATTGTTGGTATATGCATGCTCAGTATAATGTCTGGTACCAATTATCAGCATGACCATTGTCTAATATGAAATTGAGACCTCAATCATGGCCTTTGGCACTTACAAGCCAAGTAAAGTAGTTGCTACCTTACCTACTGTAACTACATATATGTATCCTTCCTCTACCCTCCATCTATACCCGTGGTTATCAAACTTTAATTTCAGGGAAAACCCACAATGTGGACACCATTTGTACAGTCTCAGAGTTTACGGAGTACGGACCTGTACGTTACAGACCCCCTGAGGGTCCCTGGACCCCACTTTGAGAACCACTGATCTATACTACCGACCATCTATACTGCTTCTACCCTCTAGATCTGTGAAAAATAATCAATTCTAAGATGCATCGCGATGCGGCCATGCACGATCCTGCATCGATGCAGTGACGTGACATAATTGATTGTGGCCTATTCACGTTTATGGTTCATTTTCCAATCAATTCCAAAGGCAACGTTGCGTTCAACAGTCTATGATGCTATGTTAGCTACATGCTAACGCTACTGGCATTACACTCCCTCTGAGGGAGGCTGACTGGAGGCTGGAGAGTCATAAAAAATCCAGCCAATATTTTCAAAGCGGACAATCTGGACACATTTCTCAGTCAAATCGTCTGTGATTTACAACGCCGTTCTACACACTCACAATATGTTGCTTGTAGGTCTGCTATGGAAAGCCAAAAGGGTCTTGTTTCACTTCACGTTCCCGGCCAACAAAGCGTCACAGGTCCATTTGGTTACATTTGTAGGTTTTTACAGTGTATTCTGACGTGCCTTTGTCTTACAGCTGTTATGTGAACCTTATTTTGTAGCCTATATTCTAGGCAGGACCGTTGTAAAGTTGTAATGCACTGCACATGGATTTATGTTTTGTTTTTGAAGACTGAGCATTCGGACAATAGGTAGGCTTTATTTGGTGTACAACATGTTATAAACACATTAAAGCACTTTATCCTATATTAAAATTGGCTTAAGGGGCCGGCCGGCAGACCTCTGATGTCACTCTGACTCAGACATAACCATAAACAAACCCGATATGCCCACATATAGGCAGGACCACAGCCACGTCACTCTGACTCAGACATAACCATGAACAAACCCGATTTGCCCACATAAAGGTATGCCAATATGACTCAGACATAACCATAAACAAACCCGATATGCCCATATACAGGCATATATGGAGATCTGGTTGTCCAGAGCCACAGATCCGACCGCTATGCACATATGGTCATGTGCATGTATGGGACCAACCAACTTCAAACTCGGCTCGCGCATCGGCAAGGACTAGGGCATGCCAATATAGGGTATGGGCATATACTAATGGCATCAGGGATCTCCATATATGGACATAAAAGAGACACAGGTAGACAGACAGATACACAGAGCTCTATATACTGTATGGGCACAAAAGGGACACAGACAGACAGTTACAACGTGTACTCTGACAAGACATATCGGTCAGATCGGCATAATGTAGGTGTGAGGGCCACTGCCACATAGCGGCCCGAGCTCTAGATGTGAGGGCCACATAGTGGCTTGAACCACTAGTATATAAAATATTAGTTCATAATATGTATTTGACCTCTTCTGTTAACTGATGAAAAAGTAGCCATTAGCAGTAATAGAACAAAACATAGAACATTCTAGAAAATGCATCGTAGAATAGAATCTAATAGAGTTAACAGCTGAATCATAATCAAATCTTATGTCCAATAAATAGAGGTGTCACGATATGCTTAATCCACGATTCAATACGACTTTTGATTTTACGCTCACGATTCGATTCAATATTAGATTTTTTTTTATATTATTAGGCTATTGACTCTTGATTTGTAAATAAATTAATACATTGTTTCTCAATAGATAACTTTTATTTGAATAAGAATTATAAATAATGAGAATCTTGAATAATAAAATGATAACATATTAATAATATAAACTTTAGGTTTTATCATCTGTCATTGACATTTTCAGATTCTTCTTTAAGAAGATTAGTCAACATTCTTTGAAAAGTTCAACTTTTTTTCCCATTCCAAGCAAAGTTTGCAGGCCCTGGGTAGACAACCCGGCCTGGCGGAGATTGGCGGGGACCTGCGCTCTGAGGAGGAGCACAGCACACCGTTCTAGTTAAGGAAATCAGTTCTGCATGGCTCAGCCCTTCAGTAACTCTTCGCAGGCAACACACTTGTGCTCAAATGTGACCTGTTTGGCACTTTGTAACGTGGTTCCAGAACGCTGATTAAATGTTTAAATCCAGCGTTCTCCACCACTGAAAGGCTCGCATGTCACAGCGATTGCGCTCGTTATTTCCTGAGCGCGACCCGTGGGTCGAATTATGTGAAGTTTGGGTTTGTTTGCTGTCATCATTTTTACCGTGCAGATGGGTAAATGAAAGGTAATGTAGACTGGTCTCTACAATGCAACATTGTAGAGACGCACATGAGAGGGAGTAACATAATGAAATAGCATGAGAATCGTGATACGGCTTGTAATTTCGGTACACTGTATCGACCGTCAATTTCTATTCATTTTCAGTACTGTACGTATCGAGTATTTTGACAGGCTTACCAATAAAGATGCACACCTCAACCCTCCATCTATAGTGTCTGTACCCTCCGTCTAACCATGTTCCCAGTCTTTTATCTTCTCATGGGGAGAGAAGCCTGTAAAAGAACTAAAGAATATAAAGGGCAGCACTTCCGCTGTACTGTACTTCCCCCGGAAGCTGTCTTTATCAACCAACCATGACACAGTTTCATGCTCTATGGGAATGTAAACAGATCTGCACAGCACGAACGTAACGTCACTGAGTGGTACTTCCTGTAATTCCGCTTACACTTTCAGTAGCAGTTCCTGCCCAGCATACCCACCATCTGTATTGCTTTTTTTATTGCACGCCTTTGATAGTGACAGTATAGCGCTAGGTATACTCTTGGTTGCTTGTTTTTGCAGGAAATGCACTTAAAACTTCTGGTGATTAGTAGTTTTCGTTCCCTACCTATGTTGAATTCACTTATTGTAAGTCGCTTTGGATAAAAGTGTCTGCTAAATGACTGTAATGTAATGTAATGTGAGAGAGAGAGAGAGAGAGAGAGAGAGAGAGAGAGAGAGAGAGAGAGAGAGAGAGAGAGAGAGAGAGAGAGAGAGAGAGAGAGAGAGAGAGAGAGAGAGAGAGAGAGAGAGAGAGAGAGAGAGAGAGAGAGAGAGAGAGAGAGAGAGAGAGACAGGTAGAGAGGAGATGTCATGCAGCAAAGAGCCTCAGGTCAGATTAGAACCCTGGCCAGCTGCGGGAAGAACTATAGCCTTATTTATGTGGTATGCACTCTTAACCAGGTGAACCAGGTGCCCCCTCTATGATGTATTTTTTTACATTATCGCTGGCCTACAGCTGCCTGCCTTATGTGGAGTCTTACAGGTTCAGACCAACAAAGGCCGTGACCTAGTTTGACCCTCAGCGATTCAACCTGAATAGTCTAGGCACACGCACGCACGCACGCACGCACGCACGCACGCACGCACGCACGCACGCACGCACGCACGCACGCACGCACGCACGCACGCACGCACGCACGCACACACACACACACACACACACACACACACACACACACACACACACACACACACACACGGTTCTCACCACAGACTAAGCCTTCTTACATAACAATTAACAGCTGCCAGTGTACTGTAGTTACAGTAAACAATCCCTTTAACTGAAGCTTAATGAAGGCTCTAGTACCTCTCCTCGGTGTCTCTCCAACCATATAAGAACCCTTTCTTCTTCATTACACAACCGTAACTAACCACCACGCTAATTAATTGCAGGCAGCACAAGGACCCCTGTCTGGGAAAAGCAACGCTTACAAACAATGGCAAAATGTCTGTGTGTTGTGGACGTGAACCCTAGCGTCCTTATTCTGGGGCAAACATTTGGTTAAAAAAAGCATATTGTCACTGTCGTGTGGAAACCTCATGTTTCCAAAACTGTGTATAGTGTAAATAGCAGATCTACAACGCGTCACAACGCGTCACGATTCAACGCATTATGAGGTTGTAGATCGGCTACTTTCACTACCTTTGCTTGATGTTCTTGTATGAAGTATAGGCATTGAATGACGAGAAAATAACAACAAGTTGAAATATATGGAGATTCAAGGTTTCTCTATAAGCTCACGTCATTTCAGCGAAGAAACTTGGTGTAAAAAAGGAGCGGACCAAATATAGACCCCTGGGGGACCCCGGTCATCTATATACAGCAAGGTTTAAGGGGTTTAAAACAGCAGCCATGGAGACCAGGCCACTGACAGTGTGAGTGGGGGTTTCTGTGTCCTCTTATCAACTCAAACGTAAAGGGAAGAAAAACATCTATTTATTTCGCTTGTTTCTTCAAGTCTTAACTGTTATTTTTTCTAATAATGGCCTCCCTCTAACCTTATCACCTTATCTGCTGTTTCTATCTTTGTTTCTCTATCCCTGCTGGGTCTGTCTCACTGTCTTGACTTGTGTGTGTGTATCCTCTCTCTCTCTCTCTCTCTCTCTCTCTCTCTCTCTCTCTCACTCGCTCTGCCTTGAAAACATCTTGTAATGATTTAGAGGGCCAAGGTCTCTCAGGGACACAGGAAGTAGCTTGTTCTGACTCTAAATCAGGACGATGAGGTAAAGCTCCAAAATTTAGCTCAATCAACAGGACGCAGCTCTCTCTGTTCTGGCTGCTACTACTACTCTCTCTCTCTCTCTCTCTCTCTCTCTCTCTCTCTCTCTCTCTCTCTCTCTCTCTCTCTCTCTCTCTCTCTCTCTCTCACTTTCTGGATATCTCGTTATTGTCACTGTTTGTCTCACTTTTCTGTCTGTGTTTTGGTCTCTGATCTCTCTTTCCTTCTCTCTCTCTCTCTGTCTTTCTGCTGTCAGCACAACACATCATTGCCTCTGTGCGATCCCATTGCCATTATCGTTGCTGTCGGGTGGAAACCTCATATCTCCATATTTCATCTTTTTATGTTTTCAATGAATGCCCCTACTTCTACATGCAAGAGTGTCGCGCAAAAGTAGTGAAAATAGACGATCTGCAAGCTCACATCGAGTCGCGATGCGATGCGTTGTGATCTAGTAGATTTTCACTACTTTAAAATGCTTTCAAAGTGATAATAAAAAAGGAACGGTTTTGGTCGTACAAGTTTTCCACCCGACAGTGGCGATATCTTTCCAGCCGGCTGTGTTGTTAACCCCTCTGCACCTTGTTGTATCTGAACCCAAAAAGACCCCTCTGTGACCTATTAATGGTCCAGTCTAGGGCACTGTACCGTTCTGCCGTCTGGTTCCAATTTCGTTTTTTTTTTTTTGGGTCGTGTTTTGCATGGCAGCCACTCTGACACGCTAATCACTTAATCGCTAATCAGATCCCGCTAATGCTATTAAATGGCCGCTCAGAGAATACCTCTCATTGTTGTGTGTCTTTGAAGAGCGGGGAGTGTGCTCGGAATGCAACAGGAAATGGTCAATAGGTTAGGCAGCTGTGCAATAAAAACTGTGCCTCTCATGCCTGGCTGTATCAATTTAAATGTGTTGCGTGTGTGTGTGTGTGTGTGTGTGTGTGTGTGTGTGTGTGTGTGTGTGTGTGTGTGTGTGTGTGTGTGTGTGTGTGTGTGTGTGTGTGTGTGTGTGCGTGTGTGTGTGCAGGTGCCATAGTTGCATAGTATGTGTGCAAGCATGTGTGTGCATACTGTATGTACGTGTGTGAGTGTGCATGTATTTGCGTGCATGTGCCGTAGTTGCATGTGTGTATAGCCTAATAGTACGTGTGCATGCATGTGAGTGTGTGGGTGTACTTGAAATACTATACTTCTGAGGGCCAAACAACAAGTAGGCTATAGTAGAATTTGAGAAAGAGACCTTTTCCTGGTCCTCACAAGAGAAATGATTGTTTTGTGGTTAAACAACCCGAGTTGGGGTGTTAGGCTTATACAATTATAGGAAAAGATTCAGGTTTAGGATTAGGCATAGAGATTAGGTTAGAGGTTAGAGTTTTCCCTATTATATAATTAGTTGTGAGATATACAGAAACATTGCCGATCTACTGTACAAGCTCACAACGTGTTACGTGTCACACTCGCTGTGGCTGAGCTTGTAGAGCTGCTATTTTTTGTCTGTGCACATTTATTTGCCAGCATGTGCCGTAGTTGCATGTGCGTGCGTATATGTGTGTGTGTGTGTGTGTGTGTGTGTGTGTGTGTGTGTGTGTGTGTGTGTGTGTGTGTGTGCGTGCGTGCGTGCGTGTGTGTGTGTGTGTGTGTGTGTGTGTGTGTGTGTTTATGTTTCTCAGAGAATTGTTGTTCATGCTGGACAGACACAACAGAAGGAAGTGGTCATCAACTCTCTCTCGTCCTCTCTTATTCTTCTGCCTAAAATGTTGTTGAAAACAAAGCGTTGGCAAGGATATCCCCTAACTGATGAGAAACCTGACAGACTCCAGCACATTCACACACACATGCACACACACAGACCAGTGTGTGGTCTTTTTGTGTATGTGCAAATGTGAGTCTGTCTGTCTGTTGGTCTGCGGTCCCTGTACTGTATGTAGTATGTCTGTTTGATTTTGTGCACATTTCTGTGTGTGTGTGTGTGTGTGTGTGTGTGTGTGTGTGTGTGCGCGGGCGCTCGTGTGTGTGTGTGTGTGGGGGGCCGTGTGCGCGTGTGTGCACACATGCATGCACACAAGTCCAGATAGACACACCTGTACAGTATATGCACGTGTGTGTGTGTGTGTGTGTGTGTGTGTGTGTGTGTGTGTGTGTGTGTGTGTATGTATGTGTGTGTGTGTGTGTGTGTGTGTGTGTGTGTGTGTAATGTGAACAGACAGCTCAATCTGCTCCCTCTAATCACATGGATACTGCAGCCTGGAGAAAAGACACATCCTATTTCCTGTGACATGGCTGTAACTTCCTGTCGCCCGGCTTTCATGGACCCGGTCCCACTCGCACTCTTGATTAGCTGGCGTGTGTCTGCAAGTGTGTGTGTGTGTGTGTGTGTGAGTGAGAGAGAGAGAGAGAGAGAGAGAGAGAGAGAGTTCATAGGCTCCCGGGTAGAGTTGGCCTTTGCTGAGCGCTGATGACTTGATTACGAAGACGAGACCCTGAGATATCTGTCTTTGCCAGGGAAGCGGGTGAAAGCTGTGCGTGTGCGTGTGTGTGTGTGTCCGTGTTTGTGCGTATTTTTTTCTCTCTTCAAATGCTCAAAGAGTTTATCTCTCTCTGTCTTCCAATCCTTCCACCTTCCGTCTCATCTCTGTCCCTCTCTCTTTCTTTTTCTCTTCCACTCTCCCTCCATCCCTCCATATCTCGGATCCCTCTCCCCTCCCTCTCTTTACCTTTCCTCCACACCCTTCCCACCACTCCCTCTCCTCTCCTCCCTCCCTCTCCTCTCTTCCTCCCTCTCCTCTCTTCCTCGGTGAGCGCATTCTTCATCCTCCACCTTGTTATCGCCCCGGAAAGCCAAAAAAGCGGCGTTGCCATGGCGACAGCCTCCTGACAGAGCGAGCGAGAGAGAGAGAGATAGAGCGAGAGAGACGGAAAAATGTGTTACTTGGAGGTGCCACAGCCATTTTCACAGTCGAGAGAGAGAGAGAGAGAGAGAGAGAGAGAGGGAGAGAGAGAGACACTTCCACACGCCGTCGCTCGTCTCCATGCGAACCCTCCCCTGCCTCTGCCATCATTATCGCCTGGCACCCCGCTGGGCGAGGAGGCCTCCGCCGTCTCTTTGAATAGGCAGCTGATTCATTGAACAAAGCCACCGGGGAGTGAAGGCAGGAGCGCTGCACACATCTTAACCCATCGAGACCGGGAAAGCATCTCTGTCATTTTAGATTTTAACCACTTTAACCGTTATCTTATACTTTAGCTATTCAAAAACGGTTGCTATAATCAGTGGTTCGCCAACTTTTACATGTCAAGGACCCCCAAAATGATATGTATTTGGCCGCGGACCCCCATCTCAAAATATGTTGTTCCAGGGACCCGCCAAAAGCAAAGATTTGAGTTTTAAATTCGCTTTAAAAATATATATATATTCAATGATTTGCACTAATGTTCTCGATTGTTCAAAAATAGCAGATCTACAAGCTCATAGCCCGGCACTTGGTGCCGCGCTATGAGCTTGTAGATCTGCTATTTTTGAATAGCCAAGTATAGAATAATGGTTCAAGTGGTTACACAGATGCGTTCCCGGTTTTAATGGGTTAAGGCATTGTCTTAAATGTGGTGCGAGTGATATTTTCTCGTTAAAATGAGCGTTAAATAGCTCTATATTCTTTTTAAAGGTGTTTTTCTGCTTTTATTTTGATTGTACAGTGCAGACTGACAGGAAACGGGGACAGAGTTGCGGAGTGACATGCAGCGAGGGGCTGCCAGGCTCGGGAATCGAACCCGGCACTCACTTTCGTGCAGGCTGCATCAGAGTCGGTACGAGCCTTTAACCACTGAGCTATCGCCACCCCCCAAAAATAACTTTATTTTCTGATAGCTTTGGTGCTATAAAGCTTGTTCAGTATGGGTCTCCAGCTCTTTAATAAACAGGTCGGGATACCAATTTTATCCAGTCAGGAGAGTGAACTCATTCAGGACAGAACAATTAGAACTGTAACACTATAATTTGAGCTTATACACAGTAAGCTTGTAGATCAACTATTACAGTTCAACAATTTTAACAGCACAAAATATTTCCAGATGGGGGTCTGCGGCCAATTATCTATATATATTAGGGGTCCTTGACATGAAAAGATGTGAGAAACACTGCACTAAAGGCGTAAAATCTCCCCTCACAGAAACCCACACAATCCTATAGCCACATACTTCCACAAGCAGCAGTCGTTGCACATTGGTGTTGGGAGGGCTGTGTGACCCACTATTGCACTATTTTAAACGTTGTATGACCAATGATGGATTGATTGGCCATCGGGCGAACCGGGAGAAACCCCGGTGGGCTGGTTTATCTGTGGGCCGGTAGAAGAGTGTGTTTTTTCTTATTTTTGTTTTTTGCCCTTGACTGACCGGCCCACAATGGTTTGGTTTGTCTCTTATACTCACCATTAGCAACATACGTCTGTTGTAATTTTTGAATAAATATTTGAGTTTTTTCAGAAAACTTGGGTAAGGATTTAGAAGGCGTTTTTAGAATTGGCCTCAGGCCTAAATGGGTTAATGTTATATTATTAAGATCTTAGTGTTTTGCCAATTATTTGCGGGCCCACTTGCAACGCCCACACGAGAACCAGTGCAGTGGAAACACAGGTTCTTTTCTTTTTCAATTTCCTGAAAAGTAACAGTTTTTGGACATACAAGGTTTTTCGGGCCCACATCGATGACATACTGTTTGTTTCAGGGCTGCTAGCGATGGTTCTGCTCGGGGCTTAAAAACACCATCTGTTGTAGACCCTGCAAAGCACACTCTGTGCATGAATGCTGAATGTCAATTAACTGCTTTCTCGAGTGTCCTCACTGTGTGACAAGACACTACCGGAATCACACCCTACCTCTCATGGAACCGTGTGTGTGTGTGTGTGTGTGTGTGTGTGTGTGTGTGTGTGTGTGTGTGTGTGTGTGTGTGTGTGTGTGTGTGTGTGTGTGTGTGTGTGTGTGTGTGTGTGTGTGTGTGTGTGTGTGTGTGTGTGTGTGTGTGTGTGTGTGTGTGTGTGTGTGTGTGTGTAGTGTTATGTGGGTGTTGGGGGAGTCTTAATTGAAACTACTTAATATGCATGTGGCTGGGCTTTTTTAGGGGTGAAAACAAATTTGTGTGGAACATATGGTGTCACACACACACACACACACACACACACACACACACACACACACACACACACACACACACACACACACACACACACACACACACACACACACACACACACACACACACCTACGTGTACACAAACGTGAATACATGGACACTTACATATTGTTACGGGGAGGTTCATTCTCAATTCAATGTGTGCTTACACACACACACACACACACACACACACACACACACACACACACACACACACACACACACACACACACACACACACACACACACACACACACACACACACACACACACACACACACACACACACACACACACCTACGTGTACACAAACGTGAATACATGGACACTTACATATTGTTACGGGGAGGTTCATTCTCAATTCAATGTGTGCTCACACACACACACACACACACACACACACACACACACACACACACACACACACACACACACACACACACTGTTCGCATAGCCTATATGGACGCAGGTTCATTCTTATTTCACGCACATGCACACAGACACACGCACACACACACTCATTGTAACATGCACACACAATCATGCTCTCACACTGACATGTCTGGGGGTCTTGGTGAGTCTGAGGTGATGGACTCTGGCTGACTGTGTGTAAGTGTTAGAATATCATTAATCCCCATTTGGGAAGGTGTGTGTGTGTGCGTGCACGCACATGCGTGTGTGATTATTTGGGGCAGATGGAGAGCCCTGCCCTCTTCCCCAGGGTCAACAGGGAGAAGTTGACCAGCACAGATTGCCGCCTCACTTCCCTCCTCTCCTCTCCTCTCCTCTCCTCTCCTCTCTCCCCTTCACCTCCCCTGAGGTCTGTCTCTCTCTCAGCCTCTCACCTCCTCTTGTTTCTCCCCCTTTCCCCCTTCTGTCACCTTTGTTGGCTCTCCTTCTTCTCTTCTCTTCTCTTCTCTTCTCTTCTCTTCTCTTCTCTTCTCTTCTCTTCTCTTCTCTTCTCTTCTCTTCTCTTCTCTTCTCTTCTACTTGCTTGACAGAAGCACACAGTGGTGTAAAGTAACTAAATACATTTATTTTGAGGTATTTTTTACTTAACTGGAGTATTTCCAATTTTCAATGCTTTTACTTCTACTCCACTACATCTCAGAGGCAAATATTGTACTTTTACTCCACTACAATTAGTTGTAAACTTTAGCTACTAGTTACTTGCAGATATAAATGATTAAATCATAATCATAAAACATACTTTAATCACTTAAGCCCTATTTTCAAACATTTTAGTACTTTTACTTTTGGTACTTTAAGTATATTTTGATGCCAATACTTTTGTTCTTTTACTCAAGTAACATTTTGAACACAGGCCTTTTACTTGTAACAGAGTATTTATACATTGTGGTATTGCTACTCTATTGGGGAGTGAAAGGACAGTGAGCTGAAGAAAGGTTGGAGAGAAAGTGAAGTTTCACACTTTCACTCCAGAATCAGTTCTCTACTTATTGCTGCCTCTGACACCTGTTTTGAGGCAGAATGATTGAGAGCATGAAATTCAACCAAATTCGAGCACTTTCTCAAGTATACAGTTGGCTGGCTGACAAAGTGATAACATTGGCTGGCTGTGATCCTCGATGCATTAGAGATATTATTCGCTGCTGAAATTCAGCCATCCTGGGCTGAGTTTCTTTCCATATCACACAAATATCTGTACTCCTTATCCAGCTTTTATTTGCCCTGGCTGATAGAAGGACTGAGAGGTTGATAAGCCCTATTAACCCAAGGGCTGATACAGCTAGCAGACCAATCTGCACAAGCCGAAGTGCCACCGCAGACTGAACTGTCACAGTGCCTCCTTGTTGAAGGAGGCATGCAGTGGCTCAGGAGGAGGTAGAGCGGCTGCTTGGGAAGGTTCCCGGTTTGATCCCGTAACACCGGGCTCCCCCTGTGTTACTGTCGAGGTGTCTTGAGTAAGACACTGAACCCCTAACTGCTCTCGATGAGCAGGCACCAGCCTTGCATGGACTGTGAATGGGTGAATGTAATGCACATTGTAACGCGCTTTGTATAAAGGTGCTATATAAATGCACCATTTAACTCAGCATGTCAAATATGGCCACTGTAGTTGCTGTTGATCAAATGCTATTTCCTTGTTGTCTTTGTGCGACTACAGTACATATGTGACCGGTTACAGTGGTCTGGTACAGAAGTAAGGATATGGTTATATGATTGCCCCCGAAACTGGCTGCATCAGCCCTGCATGTCCTACAGCCCGGAACGTTACACCAACCTCAAACAACGATGAATGCCCTAATTATATATATATTTTTCAGGTTTTATTAGAAAACATCATTGCATAGCAGTATGAATTATGATGTTTCTTACAATTCAAGAGGACCTCTCTATTAAAAAAACTAAAAACATCAACAAATCATCAAACATCAAAACACATCAAACGATAAAAAAAAGGTTTCTATTACTTCTGGTAAAGCATGCACTTGGGACAAACGACATCTGGTGCCTTTGCGTGTGACTCACAGGTTGTGTGAGTGTCCTCCCATTTCTTAGATTGTAGCGAATTGTATTTGTAGACATGGGCTCTGGATCATTGGACTGGTCCGTCAATTGAATAGGCTCTATGCACAGCAGCCATATTGGAAGGAAATTGGGCCTCTTCCTTACTTCCTTCACTGGTGTTACCAATAATACTAATGAAGGCTTTGTTCCATTTCGTGTCGCACAGTGGTTCTCAAACCTTTTAATTTCAAGGACCCCCATAACTCTTAGAGTGTACAAATGGAACCAAATGGACCCGTCCATTTGGTTCCATTTGTACACTCTCAGAATTACACACCCGTAAGGGGCGATTTGGAACCCCCTCAAGGAACCATAGAGGGTCTCTGGACCACACTTTGAGGCCCACTGGTGTAGCAGAGTGTTTCCAGTGAGCCAACATG
Organism: Gymnoscopelus microlampas; assembly: GCF_963454915.1. NCBI lineage: Eukaryota > Metazoa > Chordata > Actinopteri > Myctophiformes > Myctophidae > Gymnoscopelus > Gymnoscopelus microlampas. The sequence goes on from NC_139952.1 coordinate 29,960,885, forward strand.
CACAATATCAGCACCGTGACCCTGTTTGACCAGAATGGAACATGCAGAGCCTTAATTAGTGTCATTGGTAACACCTGTGAAGAAAGTAAGAAGAGGCCCAGTTTATTTCCAATATGACTGCTGTGCATAGAGCCTATATTCTCTTGGAGTGGCCTCCTCCCTCCTTGCCTCCAGAGTATAGGGAAGGAATTAGTCGGTATCCCAATGATTGCGGTAGCACCTCCCCTGGAGACATTCCAGATCCCGGGTCAAGTGTTTTGGGGAGAAATTCCGGAGAGAGGAAATCTAGTTTCCAATCTATAGTGCCGTCTGCTTCAAATAACTTTATTGACACTGTCAACCAGGCGGTGTCCAATACCCGACATCAGGGTCTAAATGTCTCAATGGAAGAGTATGGAGAGACCACTTCCAACCACTGCAGATGTGCTAGTTATGCTCTATTAACATACTCACATAGATTGGTTAAAAGGATGTTTTATTCATCAGAAATAAGTCCCGGGTTGTGGCTTTAAGTTATTCAACCAGAGCTCTTGGAGTGGGGACTCAGGTAGGTGAGAGGTAGGAGAAGAGGCTTTTAGCACTGAGGATATAAACTACAGCAGATGTAGTTTAAAGGGCCTTTTCCAAATGCTGCCGGTGCTTACAGTTACAATGTCCTAATGCCTCCGGCTAAATGGTTGGAATCCATATAATAACCGACTTAAAACATCCGCGGCCCTTTATCGCTCAAGTCCATATGCCTCAGTGAGTAGCGTATGTGTGTGTGTGTGTGTGTGTGTGTGTGTGTGTGTGTGTGTGTACACACAGCAGTCCACCTACATGCTCCCAACCTGAGCAATCCAGAGACAGAGGAATCCATGCGGGAGGATTAGAGGATCGCTGCTCCTAAATCCCGTACATGGGAATTGTACCGCCAATCACAGGCCGGGAGCCGTCAGCTTCCCGCCGAGCCGTGTGGTGCTAGGGAATACCGGGGGATTGTTGTGGAGTATAGGCTGATGCCTTTAGGGGGGGATCGGATCTGAGCCCACCCCCCCAACCCCCAAAACACCGCCCCCCACCCCAAAAAAAGATGACTTCCAAACAAATATCCACACACACCGGTGTGCGGCACAGGAAGTCCGGGATGCAGAGGCGAGGGGAGGGGATGGGGGGGGGGGGGGCTTGGGGGGTCTTCTTCTTGTGTGTATAAAGGGATTGCGTCTCAGAATCCCAGTGTTTACAGTCGAGCCTTCTCGCTGTCATGCCGAGTTAACGTGCGGTGCCCACACATGCAGGAAAACACGCCATATCCGCCCACATGCTGTAGGTGAATATACAGCATACTGTATATACTCCTGTGTGCGTATACGCTCACACGCACGCACACACACACATACACACGTTTGTATTACTATACTTGTGAGGACATAATTGTATAGGATGGCATTGAAAATAGCCGGGGAAAATAGCAGATCTACAAACTTACAACGGGCGATGCGTTGTGAGCTTGTATGATCCTAAAATCCCAAGATCCTGAAATAGTAAAATCGTTAAAACCTCAAATCTACATGTGTAATCCTAACCATCATTTTACTAATTGTAAGACTAACTCCCCAAATTGTTATTATTTATTAAACCATGAAACAACACATTTTTCTTGTGAGGAGCATCCGGGCCTGTCTGTATATATTTCTCTAAATGAATTCTACTATACTGTACCTGTGTGGACATTTGGCCCTCACAAGTCTAGTAATACACACACACACACACACACACACACACACACACACACACACACACACACACACACACACACACACACACACACACACACACACACACACACACACACACACACACACACACACACACACACACACACACACACACACACACACACAATTACCACCACTGCCAATAACGGCAACAAGCACACCAACAACAAATCTATTCTCCCCCCCAGCCTAGCCCCCCTATTCCCTCTTCATCCTGCCTGTCTCTTCCCCCCCCTCTCTCTCTCTCTCTCTCTCTCTCTCTCTCTCTCTCTCTCTCTCTCCCGCCCACTTCT
>NC_139952.1:29967934-29977934 GCF_963454915.1 Gymnoscopelus microlampas
TGCTCCACAGTGCACACACATTGAGGGAGAGGCACACACGTACAGTATGCGCGCGCACACACACACACACACACACACACACACACACACACACACACACACACACACACACACACACACACACACACACACACACACGTTTTATACATTATCGTCTCTGTCGGGTGGAAACCTCATTATGTCCAAAACATGTTACTTTTCAGGATTCAAATTCAAAAACGGCAAAAGTTTTATATCTGCTAGTTTTGATGCTTTTGTGTGATGCTGTGTGACCACCTATAGAACAAACATGGGTAAATTCTCCTTCTACAGCACTGCCACCTAAGTGTGGAATGTCCTGACCCCATCCCTTAAAAAATGTGGTTCACTGAAAATTCACCTTTCAGGAGGCCAAAGGGGGAGGTAGTTATCACTTTTCCCTTAGACAGGCGCCCCCCCCCCCCCCCTTTTCTTTACCCCCACCCCCCCCTCTTTATTTCCTACTCTGTACATATAGTGTTTTATATTTGTGATGATATTGATGCTATTAGATGCTATTATGTTGATGAATTGAATACCTAGAAACAAGATCGGAAGGACTTTTTTGGTGTTATCCTTTTAGACAAAGTGTTTGACTGTACACATTTCTGTCTAATAAAGTATTCAATCATTCAATCAATGATCAAGTAGGGCGCTAATTTACGAAAAAACAGAAACAGTTAAAACATGGAGATAGGAGGTTTCTTCCCCACAGCGACGATATACAGGTTTCCATACAGAGCCATATGGATGAACCCTCTTTGATGTTTACAATCTCCCAAATGTCTCATTAGGACCTGAATAAGTGTCGGTGCACCGAGGCATAACCACATACATAGTGTATGGGCAGGACCGCTGCCTCATAACACTTCAGTGGTCTGAAAGCCTGTCTCTGTGGGCAGCCAGGTGCACTATGTAGATGTATGTCTCATTTTGTTTATTAATTATGAATTTTGTTTGCACTGTCTGAGTGCACAACAGCCTCTCTCTCTCTCTTTTCTCTCTCTCCTGCTGCCTCATTTGCCCCTGGTTCTTCTCGTACACATAGTCACAAAGTCTGCACTTTCCCCCTTCACCGTTGTACGTTTGCTTAAAAAAAGGGAAGAAAAGAGAAATCAATGACCCCTTAATGCAAGATTTAAAACAACATTCGCCATTTGGCCGAATGTCTTTCTTTCGGAACAATGTTGACAGCTACAAACTGGCTACAAATCTGTACAGCGATAAAAATGTGGTGTGAGTGATCGTCCCATACCTGTGTGTGTGTGTGTGTGTGTGTGTGTGTGTGTGTGTGTTTTCATAACTCCTGGTTTCGCAGCCAGTTCTCCTTGCTCTCTCTCTCTCTCTCTCTCTCTCTCTCTCTCTCTCTCTCTCTCTCTCTCTCTCTCTCTCTCTCTCTCTCTCTCTCTCTCCAAGAGGAGCTGATTTATCTTCTGGCTGGAGAGAAGTGGAATAGATCAGTTTAATGACTCGTGCAACATGTTGGTGTGGGAAAATCCTGGGACTCAAGTTCAGCCATTTTTCTTCCCTTTTTTCCCCCACTTGGATTGAATCTTTCTGTTGTTCTTCATGTGATGAGTGTTTTTTTTTCACTCCCTAGGGGCCTCGTGGTCCAAGAAATCTGTTCCCAAAGACACAGCAGGGCTTCCAAAAAAGCTTGCCTGTCCACCGGAGAGTTTTAGGTCATTACTAAAGAGAAAGGTGCACACAGTGTTTATTGTTGTAATTAATGGGGTTAGATATGGTTTGATCATTTTGGGAATCAATCTGATTTGAGGTCAGATTTCTCAAAATACTGCTATTGTTTTTTTATATAATCTGTGGAGATCACTTTTTGGAATAATCTGATTGCTGTGCAGTGCTTACTGCCTCTGCATCCTCACCTCTTGGGATCATGGTGAAAATACGTGTGTTGTTTTTCAGTCCATAAATAAAATGGATCAATCAATCAGGGTCATTGATTGATTGACATTTTTATTGACAAAATAAAATGACACATATTGATAACAATATACATAATCACATCTTTGTACATGTTCGTCAGAAGGATAAAACACAAAAAAAAGCCAGTGAGCTCTTTTCCATTGTGGCCCTTTAGGTGTCAGAGTGTTAGTTAGTGTGTGTGTGTGTGTGTGTGTGTGTGTGTGTGTGTGTACGTGTGTGCGTGTGTGCCTGTGTGCGTGAGTGTGTGCGTGCTACGTGGAGGGGTGAGTGTAGCAGAGAGAATTATTGCAGAAACAAAAATACAAAACATAGAACATTACGTACATTAAAATAATCTGTACTAGCCTAAATCAATACGGCTTATAGAAAACCACAACAGACTGCTCAGACCATGGTATATAGTTAACTGTTTTTCACAGAGTCACTGTGGATTTAAGTCTGTACTATAAGGTCCAGCTTTAGTCTACTATAGCACTGTTTCTCAACATACGGTCCGGGGACCACCAGGGGTCCAAATGGACAATTACGGGTCTGTAAGGGTTACGGGTCCATTCGGTTCTATCTACTAAACACTGAGGATTCTACAGTGTAGATTGGGGTCCCAGAGATTAAACATGGATCAAAATAGGGGTCCATGGCCTATAATGTCTATAAAACTGGGGGGTCCTTGAAATTAAAATAGGTTGAGAATCGCTGCACAATAGTGATGGTGTGACGTACTGTGAGAATGGGAAGCACGGAAGGTGAGATCAATAATGTGCCCCCCTCACATCCACCGCCATCCCACCCCATCCCCACTGACAGCCCTAATAACCGTCCTGATAACAGGAGAGCAGATTAATAAAGCATACCGCAAATGATTATCTCCATCATTAATCCCATCCTACGGCTATTTAAAGAACGCGTGTATTAACTATGTGGACAGCGGTTCCACGTGTTAATGGCCAGATTGAACACATGCCACAGCCGAAGAGGGAAGTGCATTACAGGGGACATGCCAGGTGATTAATGCCGCCGTGTCGCTGAAATAGAAACACAGGGGGACCGGAGTGCGACACCCAACCAATGCACCCCATACAGACCACCACCATCACTAGAGCGTAATTCCAAGTATTGTACACCCCTTCACCTGTCCGTCGCCCCGTCAACTTAGACTAGAAGATCTCTAATTAACACAATGTTCAGCATTTTTTGACAACTTTCACCTATAATGACATACCCAAAATAGGGGCGTGTTGAAAGTGCTATGAACATAGCTAATTTACAAGTTCATAACGCATTCTGAGCTCGTAGATATACTGTACTGTTTTCACTATTTATTTTAAATTGACAATCTTAGACAATTTTCACCTATAACGACATAATGACACCAAAATAGGGAGGCTAATTTGAAAAGTATTATGAAAAGAGCCAATTTAACGGGTTGTGAGCTCGTAGATGTGCAATTTGGAGGGTTGTTTTAATTGACAATTTTCGAAAATGTTCACCTATAATGACATGCCCCCGAAATAAGTATGTCAGGTTGACGATAATATATGTTCGTTCATATGGTGACAGTACAGCGGTTCATTTGTGAGACAAAACGCGCCTATAGCCTACTGCTCTCATCCACCTTATGGCTGAGCAGCCGTGAACCCGGAGTGCTGCAGTGTGGATGATGACAGGGCTGATTCAGATGTGATAAATAATACAACCTAACCCAAGGTATCACATGATGAATATTGCATTCCCATCCCTGTTTGCCCGCCTGTCTGTTAGAGGACTAGCTTGTAGGTTGGCTTGGCTCGGCGCCAGCGCTTGTGGTCTCTAGCGGTGGAAGAGATGCGGTACAACCAGGGCTAGATCATTTCTGCATTCAAAACAACACCACAGCTGCACAGTGTCAAAATACCAAACGGGAGACGATTAGTTCCATGTTCGTGTGACTGCGAGTCGCTGCATAAAAATGTAAATCCGTTCCATCTGATACTCGGGCAATTTTCTCCAGCTGGTGTGGAGAGAGGTAGGAGGACGGTTTTCTGAACGCAGAGAATAAATTATCACCCAGAGAATAAATTATCACCCATGAACAGATTATTACCGGGGAAAAGGTGTTTGGGACTCTGTTTGTGGGATGCTGTGTTTAGGGAACATGTGTGGACATGTCTCTCTAGCTATTTCTCTCTCTCTCTCACATACACTCCCACAGACACTCTCTCAAACTGTGTATATACGTATTGTGTGTGTGTGTGTGTGTGTGTGTGTGTGTGTGTGTGTGTGTGTGTGTGTGTGTGTGTGTGTGTGTGTGTGTGTGTGTGTGTGTGTGTGTGTGTTCACCTGTAATATGAAGTAAACATGTGTACTGTATGTATTTGACTACAGTGCAACAACAGCCAATGTGTGAATGGAGAGGAGTGGTGTATGGAAAGGTACAGGCAGAATGAGGGACCTAATCAGCCAATCAGAAAGCAGATTAGGCTCTCCGGTGGTGGGGGAACGTTACCAGAGCCGTTATACTGGAGAGGAACAGTTTTTTTGGCTAGCAACACACCGACCAATCACAGCCCATAAACACACCAAAACAACTTTATATGCTGATGACCCTGTCTGGGTGTGTGTGGGCGTGGGGAGAAGTTGAAAAATAGGCTCAGGCAAAACTGCAGGCTCCAAGGATTTTTTGGCAGCGGTTCAGGTTTGTCTGTGTGTCTGTGTCTCTCTCTCTCTCTCTCTCTGTGTGTCTCTCTCTCTCTCTGTGTGTGTGTGTGTGTGTGTGTGTGTGTGTGTGTGTGTGTGTGTGTGTGTGTGTGTGTGTGTGTGTGTGTGTGTGTGTGTGTGTGTGTGTGTGTGTGTGTGTGTGTGTGTGTGTGTGTGTGTGTGTGTGCGCGCGCATGTGTGCGTGCACAGACTTCTCTTTTAATTTGACATGGTTCACTGTTTTGGCATTCTCTCACTCCCTCCTCAAGTGTTGCCCATGTGTGTGTGTGTGTGTGTGTGTGTGTGTGTGTGTGTGTGTGTGTGTGTTTGTGCGCGTGCATGCATTTGTGCACATTCGTGTTTTCATGCCCGCAGACATAAGTCTGCGAGCCTGTGTGCAGAGTTTCTGTCCGTCAGTGTGTGCGCACGTGTGTGTAAATGTGTGTGTGTGTGTGTGTGTGTATGCGCGCACGTGTGCGGGTCCGGGTGATTGGCAGCAGTGACCTTTTCAGTATGCCTGTTAAACTGGAGCTCTTGTCCCAGTGCAGACGTGCTTGTGTCAACTCCAGCACTCCTTACATGAAGGTCAAATTCTCTCCTGTTGGTAGCCGGACACGTAACACGCACGCACACACATGCACGCACGTCTGCCCCCAACACAAACACACACACACACACATACCCAAGTCTTTACTGTCAAGTCGTCCCTGTGTCCTCTATAAATAATGTGCTCTCTGCCCCCACTAACATGGCGAGGCAATTACCACATCACACTGATGCCTCTACTTCGCTCCCCGCCAGGAGATAATTGTATATTTTGTCATTCTTTCTCTTTTATTTTTTTCCCCCTCCTCCATCTCTTCCTTTTCCCCCTCTTTTTGGTGTCTACGGCAACTGTTTCTTGGTCTTGTTACCGTGGCCACCGTCACGGCTGCTGCCATAGGTCCAATCCGTGACAGAGCGCAGTTTGATTGGTGGGACTGGAGTGCTCATTAGCGGAGTAAACGTCTCAGGGATGTTTTTTTTTTCTTTTTTCTTTTTTCTCTTTCTCCCTTTTATGTACTGTAGGTGTAGGAGAAAACACAGCACTGATGTCACAGTTATTTTTCCACAAATAACGTTCTGTGTTTTGTTCAAGTTCTATTCCATTCCTAACCATTGGCCCAAAGTTTGGGCGGGGGAAAAACACACGGGTGATGCCTCCTGAATTAAACCTGAACTATAGGGTGTGGCAGTGGTTCTCAAAGTGGGGTCCGGGGACCCTCGAGGGGTCCTCAAAGGGGTTCCAGGGGGTCCCCAGCAAAATGAGGAACAGCGTAAACCCTATGATAGTTTTTGGATATTTTTGAAAAATCTTGGCAAATGATGACATTTTCTCTTATGGGGGTCCCTGGCACAAAGTATTTTCAAAGCGTCCGCTGGCCAAATACATATCAATTGGGGGGATCCTTGACATGAACATGTTTGAGAACCACTGGGCTACAATACTGTATGTGGTTGTGTGTTTGTATGTGCGCGCGCTCACGGCTGCGTGTCCTTGCACAGCCTAAGCCTGCGTGCGTGCGATCATCACACAGGGGAGATGCTTACAGTCCATTTGTCTGCAAGCACACTGACCATTAGCTGGCCACCATACATAATGTATAGCAATGACCTTTCTGCACACTGCACCCCTAGGCCTATAAGCCATTGTTTGGTGTTGTATTGATTTTTTACCCCCCTCCTAGATGGAGACGGTGATTTGAAGAGGGGGTGGGGCAGCGAGTGGCACTGCGTTTTCTGAAAGGATCGGCAGACGAGAGCAATGGAGTGTAAAGGATTGAAAAGGCTAAGCGCGGGCAAGGACACCGGCGAAGGCGGACGCATGCCGGCAGCCCTTTTCTTTCTTCCCTTTTTTTTTTGTGCCCGTGGAGTTGGATGCCGGGAGGCGGGCCACCGCGAAAGCCAGGGTCACATTTTAATAGTGTCGATCGTTGTGGACAATATAAGTGCCACCAATACACAGGCCATTAACGGCAGAGTGGTCGGCCGCGCGGGCCACAACACTTAGAAGAGTCTCTGACAGATTCTCACCATTTATCGAGCTTCACTCTGTGGGAAAATATGCTGGGGGGGGGGGGGGTATGGTGGGGGGCGGGGGGCGTTGACATGGATTGTGTGAGATCCATCTGTGCTCTCTTGCTCGCTCGCTGCAATCTGTGAGTCTATATCACACTCTGCACTGCTGTGACACTGACAACTACAGTGGAGTTGTGGAGTCAGCATCAGGTCCTGTCTCAAATCCTGATAATATTATGGGCCGGGGGGGGCAGACAATACAATTTATATACAAAAATGGCTCAATTTCATACGTGGCACAACAAAAAATATATTATTTTATTATTTTATATATATATATATATATATATATATATATATATATATATATATATAGAGAGAGAGAGAGAGAGAGAGAGAGAGAGAGAGAGAGAGAGAGAGAGAGAGAGAGAGAGAGAGAGAGAGAGAGAGAGAGAGATTGAAATGGATGGCATTCAGCAAAGTATCTCAGGTGGAATTTGATTGTGCGCTTACCAGGTGAGTGTCCCAAAAAAGCTAATTTTGCAGTTTGTTTACCAGTTCAGGTTACAAACTACAGCAGATTAAAAACATGGCAGGCTACCATTTTGCACCTAGTGGTGAAGCGTGGGATGGGCCATTTTCCTACAATGATTGTGCATCATTCACAAACCTAAATCTAACACACCCATAGATTAGCTGCATCTGTGTTGCTAACGTCATGGTGTACTATAAGGGCAGTCTTATGCAGTCTACTGTATTTTTACCCTGATGTAGTTTTTAACCTGAACTGGAAAACAAAGTACAAAATCACCCCCTTTTACCATATGGGGTAGCCATACAGTAGCTGAGTGGTTAGTGGGTCCGCCTAGGAAGCCAGAGGCCCTGGTTGTCAAAGGTACAATGCCAGGCCAGGCCAGCAACGTGTTAATGTGTATCCCTGAACAAGACTGTTAACCCGTAAGTGCTCCATTTCATGTTTTTTTTTTCTGTAAATGAATGCCCTACTCCATCATACAAGAGTGTCACACAAAAGTAGTGAAAATAGCAGATCTACTAGGTCACAATGTGTTGCAACTCTTTGTGACGTGTTGTGAGCGTGTAGATCGGCTATTATCACTGTTTTGATTATTTGTTGTTAAATAATAATAAAAGGGAACTGTTTTGGACATACAAGGTTTCCACCCGACAGCAAGGTTAAGTGAGAAGAGCCTGGTGGTGGCCATGGTTCATTGCCATGGTGTTCACTGACACTGTATTCTGATACTCTCTCTCTCTCTCTCTCTCTCTCTCTCTCTCTCTCTCTCTCTGTGTGACTGGTACAGTAATCATCTCCTCGCCCACGTCACTAATAACACTGTACTGATTACTCATTTAACAGACTGGGAGGGAGAGGGAGACATGATGACAGAGAGCGAGATAGAGAGAGAGAGAGAGAGAGAGAGAGAGAGAGAGAGAGAGAGAGAGAGAGAGAGAGAGAAACAGAGAAAGAAAAAAACAGAGAGAGAGAGAGGTGGAGTGGAAGGTGAAGCAGTAACAATGCGTGGACCCCTGCAGCGCTTTCTAATTCCTGCAGGTGATTGACACCTGAACGTGCTCTCAGGCGGTGAGCTGCTGAATGCTGCCACAGTATGGATGACAGCCCCCTTCCTACACACTCTACTGTACACCCCTCGCTTACTGCATGCTTTCCTCTCTCCCTGTGTGTCTATCTCTCTCTCTCTCTCTCTCTCTCTCTCTCTCTCTCTCTCTCTCTCTCTCTCTCTCTCTCTCTCTAAGCCCTTGCACACAGATTTTTCGCATGAAAATAAAACAGACAGTGAAAAAATGTAACCACATGAACTCCAGCATCCCTATTCTGGGCATGTGGTAATAAAGCAAACATTCGGCGGAAATAGACGATCTACAAGCTCACTACGCATTGCGTTGCGAATGCGATGTGTTGTTGTGAGCTTGTTGATCGGCTGATCTGGTGGAGAGATTTGGTGTACAGGGAGAATAGGAGTGGACCAAGTACAGTACAGGCCCCCAGGGGACACCAGTCGATGAAGTATAATTGGGTTTAAGTGGTTGAAACAAACACGCTTCTCTGTGACCTCTTGCACACTTACTCTGAAATGGTCCTCTGACGAGTGGTGTGTCTTTTTAAAGACCGAACCCATTCCTGACGTTTTTCAGATGCGTTAAAGGGAAAACCACAAATTTTCAACATTGAACTATGTCTTTAATACACCTTAGAGCTGTTGTGTGGAAATAGAAAAAAGCCCCCCCCCCCCCTGCTCTAAGGTGTATTAAAGACAATATTGAAAATGAGTGGTATTCCCCTTTAAACTCACTAATAACGAATCACATCAGATTCTGAAATGTTCGGTTCTGTTTTTCTATTGACGGCAGTGGCTGAAGAGCTAGAATGGTATGGGAGAATCAGAAGGTTTCTCCATTCATACTTGTTATGAGTATGAGCTCTGTTTGCCTCTTATTGTTACAACCAATCAAAGTTGACTCTTTATGTGTGCACACGCTCTGACAAAATAATCTGTGGTGGGAAAAGTACTGAAAAGGTTTAACTTAAGTAAAAGTATCAATACTGCAATGTAGAAGTACTCCGTTACAAGTAATAGTCCGGAATTCTAAATGTACTTTAGTAAAAGTACAAAAGTATTGGTATCAAAATGTACTTAAAGTACCAAAAGTAAATGTACTAAAATGTTTGAAAATAGCCTATAGGCTGCAAAAAAATATAGTCAGTATTTTGTATTTTAAAACAAAATGTGGACGCCAGAGAGTTAAATTCCTGATGAAAATCGAGTAGGATGGAAAGGTTGAACAGCAAATAAAAAAGTGGAGCTGAGAACCAGTGTTGCAGACTTTAATACGGTACTTTTTTACTGAGAATCAGAAGGTTTCCCGGTTCTATTCCTGGCACATCAAAGTGTCTCTTGAGTAACCCCTAGCCACTCCTGAACGCCAGGTTGGCCTATGTATTGTATGTCTGGCTCCTGTGTGACTGAATGTGAGGCTTACATTGTAAAGCACTCACACTCCTTATGTCGTCATGTCTTAAGCAATTAAACCCTATACTTTGTTTGCCCGGAGTCCCCCAGGGCTGTATACTAGGCCACCACCTTTTCCCCTCTATAACAACAGATACATTTGCCAAAAATAGCTGACCTACAAGCTCTCCTACATGACAATGAGCTAGTTTTGACGACCATGCAGTCTTACCCTGGTCATTTGTTCTCATGTTTTGTTATTTGTTTTTTGACCACAAGGTTAAGAAGTAATTCAGATAGCATATGTTATTTAGACA
>NC_139952.1:29982934-29992934 GCF_963454915.1 Gymnoscopelus microlampas
ATCCAGTCCAGGTTTTCTACTTATTAAAAATGGCTAAATCAACAGGAAGTTGACATTTTTATTTAAAAAAAAAACAGTACTGGGTTTGGTGATGTTCTATATTGTCTGAATCAACTTTGTTTGCGTTTGTTTATGTGCTAAAAGAGTGACTTTGAGAGCTGCTTTACCGTACAATGTAAGTCAATGAGGAGCATATTTTGAATGATCAATATCTAATCAATGGAGCAATTATTTTTTAATTCTTGCCCACCATTGGAGTTACATCATGGCAAGGTAACTACACAACCCAAACCTCTACCAAAGTGGTCTTGCCCTTTAAGATTAGACATTAGAGGTTAAATTTAGGGGTTATGGTTGGCGGCGTTATGCCTGATTTATACTTTTACGCGGTTGTCGTACACCGAAAATAGCAGATCGACAAACACACACTATCGGCTATTTTTGGCATAAGGGATATGGTAAAAAAAAAATGCTAAAATGCTGATGTCCTCACAAGTATAGTAATACAAACGTGTGTGTGTGTGTGTGTGTGTGTGTGTGTGTTCGTGTTCGTTTCAGTACATTCATAAGAGTTGATAAGTCACTGTACGGTATGTGAGTGTGTGTGTATGATTGCTGATTTGTGGTGGACTGTCCATTGTTAATGAAAGCCTTTGTGGCTCCCTGATTGGCTCATCAATCAAACAGCAGTTCGCATATTACCCATATGACCCCTTTCTGGTCCCTCCAGGTGGCAGATTACAATGTGACACACACGCACACACACACACACACACACACACACACACACACACACACACACACACACACACACACACACACACACACACACACACAGAGAGCCCCATGTGCATTCACAGATGCACACAAACACGTATTCTCGCATACGCACAAACACTCACATACGCATTCATTACCTGGAGCAAAGTTCACATTCGCACTCGAATGAAGATACATTCACACACTTTGAAACACACACGCACACATACACACACACACACACACACACACACACACACACACACACACACACACACACACACACACACACACACACACACACACACACACACACACACACACACACACACACACACACACACACACACACACACACACACAACATGTCTGTATAGCGGGCGAACACACATGTACCAGACAAAGGCATGTTTTCATAGCCATTCAGGCATGTAGTACGTATACAGTACATAGCATGCACACGGTGAATAAACATGAACCAGCAACAGCAACGTCAGAGCGGCTTAAAGCTGCATGTATGTACGTTGTGTCATGCTTCTGTCATCTCACCCTTTACATGTGGGAATGACTGAAGATAAACAATGACAGAGACACTGATGGAACATCTTACATGCCAGCCGTCGCCTGAAATACAGAATCATCCTTTATTTTGAAACCATAAGACGTGGCCCTTATTGAACTGATAAAGGGACACACTTTGTTCCTTCTTTTTGGTAAAAGAAAGAATCATTGACACACATCTTAAAGGGATAGTTCACCCCCCAAATGACTTTTGTTCTATCGATTAGTCACCCTATGGAGACTTGAATTCATTGATATTTTTTTTGTTTTTGTCTCATTCCTAAGCCAATAATTTGATGACCGGAAGCAAAAACGAACGCCGGCCATTGAAATGGCTCCATCTCCACCTCAACCAGACATCACTGCCCCCACGCACAAAAAGGTACTGATAGCTGCTTTTTCCTTCTTTCAACGTTGTGCGTGTGTGTGTACCTCCTGTGTGTGCGTGTGTGTTTGTTACTGTGCCTTTGTACTTTCGCGGTTTGTCTGTGCGGTCTTCTACACCGCCGGGACCAGTGTTGCCAGATTGTGCGCGAGAAACAAACAACCAGGTTCATGAAAACAAGGCCAAAAGATTAAGAAGCAAGCCCTTCAGCCTGCGGTGTCGAACTCTAGAGTACGCGGCCCGAATTTCTAGTACTATACAATGCTACAGTATATGTTTAGAAACACATGCTCTCCTCTACACACCATGCACACTCAGACATACGAGCTGCCACGCAGAGTGTCAGATGTGTAAAGACTTGATTAAAGCGAGAGAAGGAGGACGAGGCGGCGTTCGATCGCTGTCCTTCATCGTCCTCATCTCTCAACTGTGAGAAACAAGACAGTTATGACTCATCCACTGTCTATCACATAATGTGCACCAGACGGATCGCATGTTATTTGTGTGTGTGTGTGTGTGTGTGTGTGTGTGTGTGTGTGTGTGTGTGTGTGTGTCTGCATCTTTATACGTGTATGTGTGCGAGAAAGAGATAACACACACCTTGTCTTTGTGAAAAGATGAGTCATGTCTGTGTCTGCAGGCTGTATCTAGGCTATACCAGGACAGCAGTTACAGTCTGTACCACCGTGGGCAGCACTCAACTACGTCACACACACACACACACACACGCACACGCACACACACACACACACACACACACACACACACACACACACACACACACACACACACACACACACACACACACACACACACACACACACACACACACCGTCCATCGCACACTCTCCAGCACAATGTCATGTCATGTCAAATTATTTGTATTGCACTGTCTCTCTCTCGGGCGGCCTTAGAGAGGCTAGTCTGGTAATCAGAAGGTCACCGGTTTGCCTCCCGGCCCGCCCACGCCTGCGTGTCAAAGTGTCCCTGAGCAAGGCGCTTAACCCCCAACAGCTCCTTCCCCATGCAGCGCTCATCGTGACCATCTGAGCGCTTTCATTTGTATTTTGCACAACCCCAGCCTTTATGTTCTTGTCTTTATTAACCCATTTAATCCGGGAACACGTCTGTGTCATTTTAGCTATTAGCCATTATTTTATACTTTAGCTATTGAAAAATATCAGATCTACAAGCTCATAGGGTGCTGCGCTACAAGCTTGTAGATCTGCTATTTAAAACAAATCTTGAACATTATGTGCAAATCTTTGAATACATATATTTTTTTAAACAACATTTTTAACTCAAATCTTTGCTTTTGGAGGTCCCTGGAACAAAATATTTAACAAATATTCGCTTTAAAAAGTATGTATATTAAAAGATTTGCACACATTTTCACGATTTTTCAAAAATAGCAGATCTACAAGCTCATAGCGCGCTATGAGCTTGTATATCTGCTATTTTTGATTCGCCAAAGACATCTAAAATGACAAAGATGCGTTCCCGTATTGAATGGATTAATAAATCGTGGCTGTCAGGCAGAAAAAAACTTGTATCTCTAAATGTTTTATGTTGTTTGGTCATTTAATGCCCTACTTTGTCATACAAGAGTGTCAAGCAAAAGACGCGACGCATTGTGAGCTTCGGCTATGAGGTCGGCTATTTTCATTATTTCTGAAAAGGAACGGTTTTGGACATACAAGTTTTACACCCGACAGCAGCGAAATAAGGCTATCACTATGTGATTGTGAATTTTTGATGTGAACAAATTAGTCCTGTGATCTAAATAATATGTAATAATCATATTATCTTTGCACTATAAATCGTATTTATGGGATGTTTTCCCATATGCCCGCACAGCACAGAGTTTATACTATTTAATACTGATGATAGAGCACATAATCCTGGCATGACTGACTTGACTTTACAAAGTTCTGCTTGAGGTGTTACACATAATCCAGCCATTTTGCTGTTGAGCACCTCTTGTGTGGTTTTTACCTGGCACCTCTAAAAAAACAGATTTCCCATGATCCTTTTGAGCCAAAAGCAGTTACTGGCTGTACCACCTTGAGCGAGGCCGGCAGCCAGCAGCACCAGCCATGTTTTCAACCAACTCCCTCTCCATACTGTCAGGGAATCCCAGAGGGACTTCCATTTTGCTTGCTTGTTTGTTTATTTGGTTCCTTGTCAACAGTAATGTAAATCTATTCAATTAAAGCAGCAGTGGATGATCAATTGAGTTGATCAAAAACTACCATTACTAACCATTATGGTTTGATGTGCACAAAAAGTATCCCCCCAGATAGTCAGAATTTATCTCTTAGTTTTCATATTTGCCCACCCCTGAAGTGTTGATCAATTAAAAATGTCAGGTTTTCTTTGTAACCACGCCAGCCTGGCGTCCCTATTTTGGACATGTCCTCATAGACAAACTCTTCAAATATAAAAGAAAAAACATCTACATGCTCAAAACACGTTGAAATGCAATGCATTTTGAGCTTGTGTATGTACCTGCTATTGCAATTTATAGCTTGTGAATCTTTGTCATCCGACTAAGTAATGTAGGGTTTAAGTGGTATAATAAATAAGGCCATGGCTAAGTGATCAACTAATACCCAGCATTCGTCTTTGTTGATCTGATCTGCACATCTTCACTGTTGGCCATAAAACTTGTAACTATAAAACCGTTACTTTTCAGGAAATGGGGAAAAAGACCTCTGTTCCAATGGATGGAAATATTTATAAATGAAAAAAAAACACAGACAGTCATAACCACTTTCAACCTGGCATCTCTATTTTGGGTACGTCATAGGTAAAACTTGTTATTAAAATTTGAAATTGTTTCAAGAATAGTGTACAAGCTCACATTGTGACAAATTGTGAGCTTGTAGATCTGCTATTTCCCCTGCTAGTGCGTGACACTGTCATACGACAAAGTAAAAAAATCATGAAATATGGAGATACAAGGTTTCTGCCGACAGTGACAATATGATTGTATTATAAGATGTGCTCCGTGCTGTGCTGGCTTCCAGCACAGCACAATTCAATTCAATTCAATCTTTATTTCAGACCCAGGAGGATCCATATCACAAGAAAACAACACCACACAATAAAAACATAAAATAAAATAAAATAAATAAAAATAATGCAAATAGCTCACATTGTTCAGTTTCTGACATACAGACATGTGCGCCAATGGTTCCACAGTCTAGAGGTGAACCTGACAGAGCTTCGTGTGGGGTCTGTTATGACAGCGATTATGTCATTTACTGACTCCGATGCTCTACACATAAACCTATACATAAGGTTGCGTAGCACAGCAGCACAGGTGGGTACCCCAACACTAACAAACATCTGGCTTGCACTGGAGCTTCTTGGAGCTCTCAGCAGCAGCCTCATGCAGTCATTATAGGCCACTGTAAGGCGCCTGAAGCTGCCTTGCCTGAAGCGACTCCAGAGGTGGGCAGTATACAGTGGTGTACAGAAGGATCTAAACAGTGAGATCTTCACAGGTACTGAGCACATGCTGAATTTGCGGCACAGCATGTTTGCTTGGGCATACAGCTTACGCCGCTGCCTATTACACTCTGTGTAATAGTACACAGAGTGTGTACTATTTAATTCTGATGATATAGCACATAATCCCATTCCTGGCATGGCTGTGATCTTAGTTTACAAAGTTCTGCTTGAGGTATTACACATAATCCAGCCATTTTGCCGTTGAGTATTCACCTCTCGGTGTGGGTTTTCACCTGGCACCTCTAAAAAAACCACATTCCCCATGATCCTTTGAGCCAAACGGCAACTGTCAGTGATCTGTAGTGCAGAGCAGAGTTAAACTGGCCTCCAAACTAAACAGGCGCACACACGCACACAAACACACACAAACTCTGGTTAGACTCACAGTGTGTTCTGCCAAGACACACAGCTCCCACACCAACTGTGAACTCTGCATGGTCAGTGTGTGTGTGTGTGTGTGTGTGTGCGCGCGCGCGTGCGTGCGTGCGTGCGTGCGTGCGTGCGTGCGTGTGTGTGTGTGTGTTTGTATCACTATACTTGTGAGGACCAAACGTTCTCACAAATATAGTAGAATTTGAGGAATAGACGTTGTGAGGACCATTTTCCTGGTCCTCGCAAGAAAAATGGTTGGTTTTAGAGATAAGTTTACAATTAGAAAAAGATTCAGGTTGGGGTTAGGATTAGGATTGGCAATTAGAGGTTAGGTTTAGGGGTCGGGTTGTAGATTTTTCCCTATTTCATACTTAGTTGTGTGGCGATGTCAAACACAGCAAAATAGCCGATCTACAAGCTCACAACGTGTCGCAGCGCGACACACTGTGAGCTTGTAGATTGGCTATTTTTCGGCTTTAGACTTGCGGTTAAAATGCCCCAGAAAAAAACATAAATCAATCATAAAATTGGCTTCCTAAAATGTTGATGTCCTCACAAGTATAGTAATACAAACGTGTGTGTGTGTGTGTGTGTGTGTGTGTGTGTGTGTGTGTGTGTGTGTGTGTGTGTGTGTGTGTGTGTGTGTGTGTGTGTGTGTGTGTGTGTGTGTGTGTGTGTGTGTGTGTGAGAGGAGTCGGGGTCATGGAGTTGGAGCGACAGGAAGTGAGCGATTGACAGAAGGGAGGGGCAGCGAGCAAAGCCTTAGGCAAATGGAGGAGAAAGAGTTTGCAAAACGACCATGAAAATGACAGTCAAGAAAAAGAAGCAGCAAGGTGACAGAGGCACACACACACACACACACACACACACACACACACACACACACACACACACACACACACACACACACACACACACACACACACACACACAGTCAATGACAGAGTGACTGATGTAACCCTGGTCTCAATGGGCAGATACCCTGTACTTAAGGACCATTTAAGCCCCGTAAAAAACACTCACCCTTGAGCCTTTGTGTGTGTGTACATGCTTCCAAAACAGAAAGAGAGAGAGACACAGGCTAAGACAGAGGGGGAGAAGAGACAGAGATAGAGTCTGAGTGCACGTGTTGATTGTGTGAGTGAGTGAGTGAGTGAGTGAGTGAGTGAGTGAGTGAGTGATAGGGCTGTCACGATTACGAATCTAAGTTGACGATTAATTATCACTCAAATAATTGCGATTAACGATTTAATTGTGTTTCTGTCGTTGAAAATTAATGGAACATTATGAATAAAAATTACATTTCTGTTTGGCTTTTAGGTTTCGTAAACAAAAGTTGCACAGGGCAGACATGACAAATAACACATATTAATTTACTTTATACTTAAAAATAAACATTAATAGTGGAAATAGCCGATCTATAAGCTCAAAACGCGTCGCATCGTGACGCGTTTTGAGCTTATAGATCTGCTATTTCCACAATTTTTAACATTTTTGGAAAATATATGACATATTTTAACATTGAATTGATTCTGACGATTCTGACGATAATGCAAAAATAATTGCGATTATATAAAATAATTGCGATTTGCCGATTATGTAATAATTGTGACAGGCCGCCTAGTGAGTGAGTGAGTGAGTGAGTGTTTGCGCGTTTACGTGTGTCCACTCCCATTAGCAAAGATTGTGAGGCTGAACGGCGGCCATTTGCCCGACAAGAACAACACGCCGCTGGTGATGACTTGTTGGGAGACGAACAAAGTTAGGGGGAGGTGAGAGAGAGAGGTGATAGGGAGCGAGAGAGATAGAGGATGACAGACCGAGAGGGACACAGAATGAGTAGCAATTACTTAAAAGGCCTGTATTCAAAGTCTTACTTGAGTAAAAGTATTGGTATAAAAATATTACAGTGCAAAGGTAAAAGTAGAAAATGTTTTCAAAATGTGTCAAACGCTTCGGCTACTTCCAAATAGCCGAAGTATAAAATAGAGCTTAAGTGGTTTAATGCATGTTTTGTGATAATAATCTAAATCAAAGTAACTACTGTAGTATCTAAAGCTGTCAAATAATTGCAGTGGAGTAAGTAAAAAAAAAGAAAGTATAATATCGGCCTCTGAGACGTAGTATGTATGTTTAAAAAAAAATACTCAAGTAAAGTAAATGTACACCTCACAATAGTACACAAGTACAGTACTTGAGTAAATGTACTCAGTCACTTTCCATCAGGGGGTTGGGGGTTGGGGGTGTTGCTCAGGGAGTAAATAAGTGCCTTTCACTGTCGTGGAGGTGAAGATGAGCAGGCTGTGTGACAGCCATGCTTGTCAGACAGCTAAATGGCTCTCAAGTGGAGGCAGCATGGGTAATGGCTGGACAGAGGGGAGGAATAAACAAGGTGTTGAGGAGCATCCTGTGAAGTCAACCGCCTAACTGTTTCTGTCATCGACCGCGCGGTCGCCCTGACGTTTCATTCGCCTCTGTCCATTTCCATTGTCTCTTCTTTCTTGTTTTTGTTTTGCTTTGTGAGATTATCTTTCATGCTCCATTTGGAGAGCGAGAGTGAGAGAGATGAGAAACTCAGGACACAGCGAGGGGGGAGATATGTGTAGCCTGACATCAGTATGGCAATGCCAGGCTAGGAGATATGTGCAGCGGTGGAAGAAGTTTCTCATTTTCATCTTGAGTAAAAGTATCAATTCCATGTAGAAATAATCTGCTTGAAGTAAAAGTCCGGTATTCAAAATGTACTTGAGGAAAAGTATTGGCATCAAAATATACTTGGAGTACCAAACGTAAAAGTATTCATTACGCAGAATGTCCCATTTCGCAAGTTTCCAAATGTATAAAATCCTTTGAAAATAGCAAAGTATATACTGTGTTAAGTGTATGTTTTGTAATAATAATCTAAATCTACAAAGTAACTAGTAACTAAAGTGTTCAAATTAATTGTAGTAAAAAGTACAATATTTGCCTCTGAGATGTACTGGAGTAGGAAGTAAAATTATTGAAAATTGGAAATACTCGAGTAAAGTAAACATACATCAAAATGGTACTTAAGTACAGTACTTGAGTAAATGTACTTAGTTACTTTCCACCACTGGATATATGTGAGACATGAAAGGATCCAAGAATTTGTAGAAATTGTAGAATTTGTGATCAAATATAAACGTCTTAGATCCATAGATATGCAGTAAGGCATTATACGTCTATAAGCAAGATATTTTACATCTACTGTATATGTCAATATGTACATCTTTACATTCATTCCAGTTATTCACACTATCCATACATGCTTTCGGTTGCTTGTCTACATACTGTGTAATGCCCTTCTTTTACTCCTGCTGTTATGAAGTTAATTGAAAATACGTTACTGTTTGACAGTAAACTATAGGCTAATGCTACTGCTATTGCCTGGTGCTGCTACTTACGTATGTTTTGTACAGGTGTCATACGTGTCATACGTGGTTGTTTTTATGTAAAGCCTTAGGGCTTTATTGTGTTTTTATCCTCTGTGATTGTGTTGTTGTTGTTGTTGTCATGGAAGTGCTGATGTGCTCTTTCCTTTTATCATCAAATAAATGCATTCATGCATTCACACTCCGATCCTTTTGTCATGTAGCAGCGCAGTGCAGTAAGGTATTGTACATCCATATCAATAAAAAAGACGTGTACATCTTAACATCAATTCAAAAAATCTGCTCTGTTCATAAATGCATTCGGTTGTTTGTTGCGGTCCGCTCCTTCCGCTGAGTATCGCAGTGCAGGGACATTGTTTACGTTCTCTGGGTGTTAAAGGGAACGAGTGAAGGTACTCCATTTTCAACCACACACAGACGTGTGAGAAACCATAGAGCTCTTTGATGGATTGATGAAAAACACAGAGCGTTGTTCTGCGATTGAGTCAGAATCAAACTCTGGGCCTCACGACTCACAAGGAGAACGTGGTCGGTGCACCTCCTGGCTGAGCTACGTATAGCACAGCCTTTCTTTTTATACGACATGGCTCCTATAGGGGTTGAGCCGTCTAAAAGAGGGTCTGTGAGGCTGTCTGTGAGGCTGTCCGGGGCTAATCTTACCAAACCACTGGACCAATCAGTGCCACGTTTCTTGTGCCCGCTGCTATTTTTTCCCACTCTTTATATTTAAAGCTTTAATTTTGGGCTTGGTTTTGGTTTGTAGGGCGATCGAATCAGGCTTAGATCTTGTCTAAGTATGGAGATGAATTACGTAATAGTAACGTCATAGATGACTGACGTCATAGACTGGCCACATGTAGTCTAGATCCACATGGAAAGAAACCATGCTGTTAGTATGTCTCCATCTTGTTTTTGTGTGTGGTTCTTGCTCTATAATCCAGTGTGGTGTCCGGCGACCCCCAGGGGTCCTTGATAGTAGAGAACCTGGCTAAGA
>NC_139952.1:30005434-30022934 GCF_963454915.1 Gymnoscopelus microlampas
ATACTTGAACAAATGTACCTAGTTACTTTCCACAACTCGTTATATATTGAATCTATGTGTTTATTTTTATCTACTCTAGTCTCCATTTCACTTTCCTTTAGTTTTCCATTTCTAGAGCCACTCCAGTGACATCTCTCCATCTCCATTCACCCTGCCCACCTTCTCCTGTCACTTACATGTCATGACTGCAGAGGTAATTTTGACGGATCTCGATAACCTACCTGAAGCACTATATGAAATGTCAGATCTCTTCCCGCGCCGCGTACATGTGTGTGGCAGGACGTGGCCGTTCCTCCCCCGCGCGGGGAGTTAGCCGCGAGGCTCAAAATGCTAACCTCGTCTACAGGGCCTACGGCTAGCTGTCATTTCTGGGTCCTCAGCGAGAGGCGATGTCATGTTGTCGAGCTGTCGCTAGCGTAAGCGCTAACGCACAGCACCGCTGCCATTTAGCCGTGCCAGCGTATAGCCTATAGACGCCGAGCACATCTTCCAAGGCCACGGCGCTTTAGGATCCACCTCGCTGTTCGCTCTATGTATATGTTGAAGGTATGGGGCCCGCGCACAATCGTTATGACATATATAGGTCCCATGAGTTTAATGGCGCGCGTGTGTGTATGTAAGACCTATCTGTGTATGTGTATTGTCTGAGATGGTATGGAGGGACAAATGCACTCATGTCAATCACTGACACACACATAGATTACCATCACTTCCCCTCAATTACACTTAAAGAGAGGTGGAGAATGGGGAGGAGAGGAGAAAAATGAGAAAAGATGGGGGAAGCTGGGAAATCGAGGGGAGAACACGTGAACGTGAGCCCAGGAGAAAGTAACGACAGATCTTTTCAATATTGTGAAAATGGAGGGTGCACTGGAAGCTTCCGAGGAAACTACTGTAATATTTCACCACATTTCATTTATGGATCGCTCAAGATCACTGTCAGACACGCGGTGCTTGATTCCTCTCGCACAGCTGTTAACACTTCCCTGGCGTGCGTGTTGCGCCTCTGAAACACAGATATCATCCTTGTATGTCTTACATTTATGACTGTAATCCATAATGTGACATTATTGCATCATCTGTCCACCCAGCGTTCCCCCCAACCCTAAGGCAGTCGTAACCGCGGTGACAGACGGCGAGTGTGTACGCTCAGTTACGTGTCTGTATACGCCTCCGTGTACACACACACACACACACACACACACACACACACACACACACACACACACACACACGTTGGTATTACTATACGTGTGAGGACTTCAAAATGTAGAAAAATTGTAATTTTATAAATGCCTTTTTTTTCTCCCCTTTTTGCCATTTCTAACCCTATCCCTAAAGCCTGAATTGTACTTACTGTACTTGGGCACATGTGTAGTGCAGAAATGATTGCAGATCTACAAGCTCACAGTGTGTTGTGAGCTTGTAGATTGGCTATTTTGGTGCGCAACACAGGCACTAACCTGTTTCAATCAGCCATAACTCTAAGCCCAATCCCTACACCTAACCTCTAAACACAAAAAAATATTTTTTAACAATAAAAAAAAACATTTCTCTTGTGAGGACCAGGAAAAGTGTCCTCACATTGTCTATTTCTCCAATTCTACTATTATTGTGGGGACATCTGGCCCTCCCAAGTATAGTAATACAAGTGCACACACACACATACACACACACACACACACATGTGTGCTTGCTGCAAGCACGGCACAGGTTGCATTTGAATTGATGGCGAGCCGTTACGCTTTTGCATGTCCATATGTTTCAACCGGCAGCAGCATCCAGCCATCTGCCCCAGTAGGATGCTAATTTTCCTGTGCTGTCATAATCGACTCTATCTCTCTCACTATATATATACGTTACCGTATACGCTCTAGTCTATTCCCCATCGTCTTAGATTGCGTTGTTGCAGGGGATTGCTATTGCGCTGTTGCACGCTTGTTACCACCATGCCGCTTGCTTTCTCGGCTTTTCGAGGCCAAGCTGGTGGATATGCAGTAAGCAAGAAGCCCGAGGCCCTGGCGTGTTCTGTGAGCTGTGGAGAGAGACGGCTGGAGGTTCAGCCTGCTCCATGGGTTGTGTCTCATACATATAGCCCCGGGAAGCATGTCAGGATATTCACTTTGTAATCACTCAAAGCCTGTGTGTGTTTAATGACTGCTTGTAGTCGGTGTGGTGGGGGGGGGGGGGGGGGGGCTGAAGGATGTGGACGGGTTTAGAGGTCACAGAGGTTGAGGGGTGAGAAGGGGTGAGAAGGTGTGTGTGTGTGTGTGTGTGTGTGTGTGTGTGTGTGTGTGTGTGTGTGTGTGTGTGTGTGTGTGTGTGTGTGTGTGTGTGTGTGTGTGTGTGTGTGTGTGTGTGACTGGGAGGGGGGATGGGGTGTTAGGCTGTGTGTTGTTTTAAAGCATTCTTGAAGATTGGATTATGATACATAAGAACACGCTCAAACACACAGGCAGTAGGCACACATGTACATTATATAGAGAGCGTGTGTGTGCGTGTGTGTGTGTGTGTGTGTGTGTGTGTGTGTGTGTGTGTGTGTGTGTGTGTGTGTGTGTGTGTGTGTGTGTGTGTGTGTGTACTGTATATCTATACCTGTGGGTTAAATTATTATTTTTTGTGCCAGCTCTCCATACATTCCACAAATCAGCATCCTTCAGGGCATCACCTCTAAAGTCCTCACTAAACTCCAGTGTAGGCTACGTTCTGAATTCTGCCGCCCACCTCCTCACCAGTACCTCCGATCCAGAGACCCCCATTACAGCAGCCCTCTGTGACCTTCACTGGCTACCTGTCAAACAAAGCATTCGCTTCACAATACTGCTCACCACCTACAAGGCACTCCATAATCTGGCTCCCCCTACCTCCCCGAACTCATCCATGTTTGATTGTGTGTGTCCTGCCCCGTTCCCTCAGGTCAAGGTGCCAACTTCCCAGTGGTGGAAAGTAACTAAGTACTCAAATGTATTCAAGTACTGTACTTAAGTACAATTTTGGACTAAGAACTTTTACTTTACTGGAGTATTTACAATTGTCTTTACTTTGACTTCTTCTCCACTACATCTCAGAGACAAATATTGTAGTTTTTACTCCACTACAATTATTTGACAACTTGAGTTACTAGTTACTTTGTAGATTTTGATTATTGTTACAAAACATACATTAACCACTTCATTAAAAGTATTTAAACTTTGGCTATTTGAAAATTGCAGATCTACAAGCTCACAACACGTAATAACATAGATTTCTTTTCTTTTATTTGACACATATGATAAGTTGTGAAATGGGACATTCTGCATAACGAGTACTTTTACTTGTGAGTACTTCTTCCACCACTGCAACCCCGAGGACCAAGCTCTGACCCGGGGTGACAGGGCCTTCACTGTGGCTGCCACCTCCCTCTGGAATGCACTGCCCCAACATAATCAGAGACGCCCCCCTCCCTCCCCTCCATGAGAAACAACCTTTGTTTTATTTTGTATTTTATTGTTTTAGCTTTTATTTCTAATAAAGTTGATTTCTTCTTTTATTTCTCTTCCCATGTAATGCGACTTAGATAAGCGCTATATAGATCTGAGGTATTATTATTATTACAAGGGAATAGAGAAGAAATGAACACAACATAGAACAAGTCAAATAACAAGAAGGCACAGTCAAATCAAGTCCAAGTCCATCTACAGCCAGGCAAATGTTACTGGAACATCAGGAGCAATACCACCAGACTCTGGAACAGTTTTTACCTAGCAGCAATTAGACTGCTGAACAAGAGCTAAGTCTGGTGACACTGCACAGACTGAACTGGGTACATATTTATATACGTACATTCATGACTCTTATTTATTATGCAATTTAGTCACATTAATTGTATTATGCAGATTAGTCCTACATTATGCACTTTATACCTCTCTCTCTCTTTATGAGATGACTCTCTATCTTTTAACTGCAATGATGAGCCTGCGCAACTAAGAATTTCACCCACCTTACTGTAATCTGATGTGACAATATTAAGATTGATTCTGAATATGCATAATGGTATATCATTATTATTATTATTATTATTGCAATGGATAGGTGGTAGATAGACGGTAGATAGAAATTATTCTCAAGCAGGACTTTTAGTGTACTTGTAATGCAAATCATATCTCCTTTTGTGCTTATACACAGCAAACTCATCCCTGTGAATTTAACCAAGTGTAAAAGGTTACCCAAGTGGACAGTTAAGATGAAACCACTGGAGGCAGAGAAGACCAAGGCCTATGGTAGTCTAGACCTCTTTAAGCAGAAGAGATCACAGCCTGTGGTAGACTAGACCTCTCGGGCAGAGAGGAGGAAGGCCTATGGTAGACTAGACCTCTCGGGGCGGATTTTGCTCTCTATTTTGCAATCTATCTCTCTCTCTCCTACTCACACAAACAAAGGTTATCATGAATATTTACTATATGTGGTATGTGGACAACAGCTCTTCATTCAACACTGTAGATCCTGCCAAGTTCAACACCAACCCCAGGGATCTTGGCCTGCACCCGACCATATGCATCTGGATACTGGACTTCCTATCGGGATGTGGCCAGGTGGTGAGAACGGGCAGCATCACATCAGATCCACTGACCCTCAACACAGGAGCCCCTCAGGGCTGCATGCTGAGTCCTCTATTCTACTCCCTGGTACACACACACACACACACACACACACACACACACACACACACACAACTGCATGGCCACGCACAGGTCCAACGTCATCATCAAGTATGCTGACGACATCACGGTGATGGTCTTGATCGGCAACAGCGACGAGTCGGCCTACAGAGACGAGGTCAGATCACTGACACAATGGTGTCATGAGAACAACCTCGCCCTCAATGTCAAGAAGACTAAGGAGCTGATCGTCGACTTCAGGAAGCAGAGAAGAGAGCACACCCCCGTCTTGATTGATGGAGTCACAGAGGAGAGGGGCATTGACTTGAAGTTCCTCTGCGTTGAGGACATCACATGGACCATACCAGTGGTGTAAAGTACATTTACTTAAGTACTGTACTTAAGTACAATTTTTAGGTACTTTTACTTTACTGGAGTATTTCCAATTGTCAATACTTTTACTTTTGCTCCACTACATCTCAGAGGGAAATATTGTACTTTTACTCCACTACAATTATTTGAAAACTTTAGAAACTAGTTACTTTGTAGATTTGAATTATTATTACAGAACATACATTAACCACTTCAGCCCTATACATTTCAGCCATTTGAAAATAGCCGATCTACAAGGTAGCTTGTAGATCGTCTATTTTAAATATGTTTATACATCTGAAAACTTGAAATGGGACATTCTGCATGATGAGTACTTTCTACTTTTGGTACTTTTAAGTACATTTTGATACCAGTACTTTTGTACTTTTACTCAAGTAAATGTTGAATTCCGGACTTTTACTTGTAACAGAGTATTTCTACATTGCAGTATTGATACTTTTACTTAAGTAAAACATTTGAGTGACTTTTCCCACCACTGGACCATACACACACGTGGTGGAAAGGGCCCCAACAATGTCTGTACAGATTCAGGCAGCTAAAGAAATTCAGCATGAGCCCCCGCATCCTCAGGACATGTTTCAGCGGCACTGTTGAGAGCATCCTGACAAGCTGCCTGGCAGCCTGGAATGGGAACTGCATGGCCCTTGATCGCAGAGTGATACAGAGGGTGGTGCGGATGGCCCAGCGTAGCATTGGAGCTGGGCTTCCCTCCCTCCTCCAGGACATATAAGCCAAGCAGTGCATAGCCAAGGAACAGCAGATTATCAGCGACACTCACCACCTCGGCCACAATCTGATCTGTTCACGCTGCTATTGTCAGGCAGGCGGTATTGCAGTATCAAATGCCGCACAAACAGACTAAAGGACAGTTTCAACAACCAGGCCATCGGGTGCTGAGCCCTGCCACAAATGTCTGTAACATATTCGCCTGTATACAATTTTTTACTTGACACACTTTTTACTGTAACCTTTCTTGATTCTACATGAAATGGTCATTTGTTATTATGCATAGTAATGTTGCACTCACAGGTACATTGACCTGTCTACCTTTATGTTGATTGTATACACAAACATCCTCATACTTTTTATGTATATTTAATAATAAGCACAATAGATGGAGGAAACTGTATATTTGCACCTGCTGTATCATTTACTACAGTATGTACATCAAATACCTCAGCAACATTCAGCACGTGTTAAAGTCTATATATACCTGTATACCTTTGAGTTTAATGCACATTTTCTCGACTATTTTATTTATGTTATTTTTCTATTCTTTATTTAACAATGTAATTGCAGGAAGCTTGTACAGAAAGAAATCACCCACTCCTTTACACTTTGTGTAAACGTGTGATGTGACAATGAAGTTGGGTTTGAGTTTGTGTATGCTGAAAAACTGAGAAACACAGAACTTGGCTAACACACGTTTGCATTATTTTGTAAACACTGCAACGTCTATACAACCGAAACGTTTACAACCGTGACAGGGCCTCGCGTTGTATAGATCTCACACGATGAACGAGTCCCAGTGAAGTAGAGTCGCACATAAGCCAACCCAACCGTCTTAATGATCTCCATGCCGTTTGTTCCCATAAGTATGCCATCTGCGTACCACAGCCATAAGGGTTTTTGTTATCCTACCTGAGGGGACAGTTATTGGCGCGACGCATCAAGAGAGGGCGATAATTAACGCAGCACACCTCGTTGTTAGCGCCCTCTCCACCCTCCCCTGAGTTGCACAAACCTGTCAAGCAACCAGATTGCATCAGAACGTGCACACGCACACACAATCACATAAAGCACACACGCACGCGCGCACACACACGCACACGCGCACGCACACACACACACACGCACACGCACACGCACACGCACACGCACACGCACACGCACACGCACACACACACACTGTACGTTCAGATGTGTGAGTGAGTGATTTTGTTTGAAGTCAGAAATGGTGAAGTTTCTATAGGGTATCGTTGCTGTCGGGCAGAAACCTTGTATTTCTTTTAGTAGCCTATATGTTAGTAAATTAATGCCCTACTTCATCATACAAGTGTCACACAAACGTAGAAGCGATGTGGCGCGTTGTGAACTTGTAGATCGACAATTTTCACAATTTTTTATATATTTCTTTAAATAGCAATAAAAAAGGAACGGTTTTGGACATACAAGGTCTCCGCTAGACAGTAACGATACACAAGGCAGTGTGAGTAGGAGAGACAGGCCTAGCTTGAGGAAAGCGAGAGATAAAAGAGAGACAGATAAGCTTGAGGAGACAGAGAGACAAAGACAGTATAGAGAGAGGATGCTGAAGTCAAAGTCAGATGAGGAGTCAGTGTGTCCTGTCTGATAAGTAGGAACATGGCTCATCATTACAGGGAGCACCAGGGGAACACTGAAGCCCATCTGCCAGCTAATACATACTAATGTTCCCACTACATAGTTACATCCACAGGACACAGGACATGTAAAAACAGTGTGGGCTCCATAGCAGGCCCCGGTGTGGTGGGACAATTCCTTGCGAACGTATCTACAAGACGCTGAAAACGAAAATAGTTGCAGTTGTTTGATCTTGACGTTAATGTATTTTCAAACTTTTTTGCCTCCCTTGCAGTTGGCCTGTTTTTTTTTTCTTTTCTCTTTGTCTCATTGACACGATCACAAGGTAAAGGACAGCCCTGTGCACTGTATAGTTTTATATGCACAGTGGTGTAAAGTAACTAGGTACATTTACTCAGTACTGTACTTATTTAAGTACAATTTTGAGGTATCTTTACTTAACTGGGAGTATTTCCAATTTTCTCTACTTCTACTCAACTACATCTCGGATGTAGTTGAGTAGATATTATAATTGTACTCCACTACAATTATTTGAAAACTTTAGTTAGTTACTTTGTAGATTTGGATTGTTATTACAAAACATACATTACCCACTTCCTATATACTTCCCTATATACATTTCAGCCATTTGAAAATAGCAGATCTACAAGCTCACAAAGTTGCGAGCTTGTAGATCTGCTATTTTCAAATGATTTTACTACATTGTATACATATGATACCTTGTGAAATGGGACATTCTACATAATGAGTACGTTTACCTTTGGAACTTTAAGTATATTTTGATGCCAATGCTTTTGTACTTTTACTCAAGTACATTTTGATTACCGGACGTTTTACTTGTAACAGAGTGTTTCTGCATTGCAGTATTGATACTTTAAACACAATCACAAGGTAAAGAACAGATCTGTGCACTGTATTTTTATAGTATCAGCCTGAATTCAAACAGGTTTAAATCCCCAAGCGGTTAGGTTTGACACCCACTCAGGCGTGCTATTGCCTTCAGATTGTGTGTTTTTGTTTCTACTTGCATGCTTTCGCTCCTGTCTGTGCATGTGCACATTGTGTGTGTGTGTGTGTGTGTGTGTGTGTGTGTGCGTGTGCGTGCGCGTGCGCGTGCACGTGCGCGTGCGCGTGTGAGTGCTTGTGTGTGAGTGCGTGCGTGTGTGCGTGTCGTGGTGTAAACAGTAAATGTCCCTGGTGTCTGGAGGTATTACACTGAAGCGCGGCCATGCATACAGGCCTTGGAGGGGCCTTCTGAATCAGTGGACAGGACCATAGCATGCAAGCCAGCGACCTTTTCAGCACACATTAGAATGGGGTCACGTCACTGAAACGCAGGTTGCAGAGGGAGAGAGAGGAAGATGGGAGTAAGGATCGCATGCGAGTGCCCATATTCACTATACCTTGTAATCATTTGTGCCCTTTCATCACCGTGTTCCTGTGTGCATCTGTCTCTGTGTGTTTGCATCTTCCATACAGGGGATCCATACAGTACATACATACATATATACGGGCACGCCAGAGTATCAATTAAATTAGTATGACATTGTTTGGACAAAGAGCCCTGCATTCAGAGCAGCAGAGAATAATCGGAATCTTGTAGCACGCAAAAAAGGAAGAAGACGAGGTCTAATAACAGAGTGGCTCCCTTGTGGATAATAATAATAATAATTATGTTTATTATAACGCGTTCTTTTGAAACGGGGTCATAAAATGCTTTACAAAACGAGATAAAAGCAACAAGATAACACTAAGATCTCAGACTTCATGTGGCCAGTCTATGATGTCAGTTGTCTATAATATGACATATGTATGAATTTGGGCAATGTTTATGCCCGATCGCACCCCCATTCACTTGCATAATATAAAATGTGAGTTAGACATTTCAGAAAATATTGAATATATGTGGAAAAAAAATGTGGTTTGTGAGATTATCCTCGATCAAACAGACCCTCTAGCGCTCTTGTCTTCTACAGAGCCATGCCGTGAAAAACAAATCTGCTGCATTATGATTGAAAATATTGGACACCACGTCAGTTGCGATCGGATGCCGGGTTGTGGAGAGGACATCAGCATTGATTATGACGGTCATATTTGTCCACAGTTGTCATTTTGAGATGTCAGTCTGTGTACCTGTCACCTTACGCCATACACGCCTGAAGTAAACATGCATGAGCGCTCTTTTCTTACCTCAGCAGCAATCAGTATGAAAACGTCTCCGAACATCAAACCGGACCTAGTGGTGTGTGTGTGTGTGTGTGTGTGTGTGTGTGTGTGTGTGTGTGTGTGTGTGTGTGTGTGTGTGTGTGTGTGTGTGTGTGTGTGTGTGTGTGTGTGTGTGTGTGTGTGTGTGTGTGTGTGTGTGTGTGTGTGTGTGTGTGTGTGTGTGTGTGTGTGTGCGTGTGTGTGTGTGTGTGTCTTAGTGCATCAGACTGGTGAAGAGAAGTATAACCCAATTATAGCGACAGTCTGCCTCACAGACATGCAGTCTGTACACACAGATAGAGAGGTGTGTGTGTGTGTGTGTGTGTGTGTGTGTGTGTGTGTGTGTGTGTGTGTGTGTGTGTGTGTGTGTGTGTGTGTGTGTGTGTGTGTGCGTGCATGTGCATGTGCGCGCAGGGGGTGATAAAGGAGAGAAATAAAGAGGAGCACACAGGCAGAGCAGAGAGATTTGTGCTGAAAAGAGCAGAGGTGAAAAAGGGAGAACTGGTGTAATTTAACTCGGAAGAGAGTACACATGGAACCAAACGGACCTGTTCCGAGCCATAATGGGTCCGTCTGGTTCCATTTGTACACTCTTCCGAGTTAAATTAACACTAAAGTATTTTACTGTGCGTGTGCGTTCCACAGAAGCAACACAACGCGCAGAGAATAACAAAGGTTTGACCCAGCCGAGAGAATTCCAATGTGCAAGGATGTTATTTAAATGAAGAACCCCATGGGTAATGCTAAAATCGCAATGTTTGCTCACCATCACTGGCTCAGTTCATGTACAAAGTACCTTTCCACTCTGCAGATTTGGATGGGAGGGGATGGGGGGGGGGGAGGGAGGTGCGGGATAGGGGAGGGGAGGGGGGGGTGCGCATCCTGAACCTGACAATTTGGAGGATGTGGTTGCATAGCAACAGACAGCAGCAGAGCACCTAAAAAGCAAAACGTTGCTGTCGGATGGAAACCTCATATGTCCGGAACCTTTACTTTTCAGGAAATGGAGAAAAAATGAACTTGTGTTCTGATGTATCCATGGTGGATGTATTATTATTATGTGTATTGTATGTGTTATTCAGTCACAAGCTCTTGTTCATACTGTTCATCGGTTAAATATTTATAAAACCCACAGGCAGACTACCCACTTCCACTTTTTCACAACCAAAATAGCAGATCTACAAGCTTACAACACTTAGCGATGCGATGTGTTGTGAGCTCATAGATCGGCTATATTTGCTACTTTTGTGTGACACTGTAGTATGACAAAGTAGGGCTTTAATTTGCGAGGAAAATAATAACCCATAAAAAGTTGAAATACGGAGATACAAGGTTTCTGCCCAGCAGCAACGGAAAGCAAAAAAAAAGGGGTATTTGGCTTGTTAAATATTCCCAGCCTGCCAGGACAACATTCAAAGCCAAAAATCTTATTCCACCATGCACCCAAAAGGAATTGAAATGCAGGCTGGGAAAAAAAAACGTGGAGACTGTAGCTGTGCTGAGAGCACCAGTTTGTCTGTTCTGTGACTTTATTAACATTCTTATCTGTGGGATATATAAAATAGATGTGAATACATCATTCATTTGTACAAAAAAGAGGGAAAAGTGATTGCATCTTTAGACGATGGCCTGAAGCCTCTAATATAATATTCAATATGACAAAAAGATGAGTATACCTGCATTAAATCACATATTTCATTGTCCGCGCGGAGGACACGCACGGCATATTCACATTTTATCTAATAAGCCGCGCACAATGGGGAATTAGCATTTGAAATGCCATTTGTGTGTTTGTGAGCTTATAACGTGAACTGCGGATCAAAATCGGGGGCTTTTTGTCACCGTGCAGATAAACACAAAGCAATTTCCCTCTGAATTTATTAACATTTCAGTCCTGCGCGCGCGCGTGTACACTCGTGGATGCGTGCGTGTGGGCCAACGCTGTACAGTAGGTGGGAGATCTCAATATTTCAATAAGCCCATAAAACGTATGTGTAATGTCAGCGTTGTGTAATGATATAGCTGATTAAAATAGAAGACAACAAGAAGAGATTTCTGCCAAAGGAGCAAACAAGCTTTCCTCTTTATTGAACATCTCCAGGATACAATATCCATACATTACCTGCCATTGAATAATACATCAAAAAAGACAATCCCCCCCCCCCTTAATCTAGTTTATGTACTGTACCTGCCCAACTCTCAACCCCCCACCCCCTAAAATCAAAGACTCACATTTCCACAAGCTTTTTGTCAACTTTGCAGACTTGCCTGTGTCTCGCAGCCATCGTTATGATTAAGGTTTCCTTTTTGCACATGATGAATTAGACTGTGTATGCCTGAGGGTATTTTGTAAGTGATGGGCGTCGAGCTGGGAAATAACAGATAGGGAAGCTGACCAGTGATAATGTGTCTCTCATCGAGGATGGATAGCTCCTAGCGCAAACAATGTCTCAGAGAATGCTAACAAGGGGTAGATTTTTTTTTTGTGGGGGGGGGGGGGGTATTTGCGCACAGACGGCAGAGTGTAGCCTGCCTCTGTGGGCTCTCATGAATGTATTAATGATGGAGTTCCTTTCAAAACATCTCCTATGATAGGGGATGGATAACGCATTCCTTTTTATCGTACCCACACGCTGACATGTGATGAGTTGTGAGATCGGGTGGCAGGGATGCAGTGTGCAGGTTTTGTAGCCTTTTAAACTCATACATTTGGGTCACAGAATAGCTTATCACCCTGCTGCCTGTCACCCCTGACAGATTAGATAGATATATGCGCGTGCTATATATCCCCTCGGCCAACATAAATTACACATGCTTCACCGCATTAAAATTAATGCAGTGTTTAAATTTAGCTAAATGATCGTTCCGTAGAGTGATGTGAAATGATACAATCTGCAGATGTACTAGTGCATGTTTTCATATCTGAAGAATTATTGTGGACATTTTCTCGTTTGACTTTGTGTTGGGCGTAATTGAGATGACATTGTCTGGATAGGAACCTCATGAAAAATAGTTTGTCCTCACACCAAATTACTGTATTGATTTATACTTGGTTGCGTGCCATGTCGCGCACTGAAACCAGCAGATCTGCAAGCTCACAGAAATAGCAGATCTACAAGTTATGAGCTTGTCCCTTAATGTCCTGGGATGTCCCAAGGACCGACGCGTGTCTTCAATGTGTCTAACATGGTTAAAATGGAGTCTGAAGTTACAATCGGTTTACATAGGAAGGTGGCGTGTCCAATATAAATGAATATTAAATACTGAATCAAGCAACATAAAAACGGTCTGGGGTGTACACAAAAGCCAGAGTTGTTGAAAGTGAAATATCCTTTTAAATACACTGTTAGTTCCATTGAGCCAAGCCGGAACACAAACAATAATTGTTTGTTTGTGATTGATCATTAAAACAAACATGCTCTGAAAATACATGCTTTCTGAACCCTTTTGAGATTTTCAAGTAGGCCTTGATCCGGAAAAGGTTGGGAACCACTGCCTTCCTTCTTGGTATCTAGACGCTGTGTGGCCGTGACCTTGGCTGTGACCAGTGTTGCCAGATTCTGTGAGAGAAACAAGCAACCAGGTCTAGGAAAACCAGCCCAAAATAAGCTACTATGGGCCACACGAGCACTTTAACATATACATCAGCTATTTGAAAATAGCAGATCTACAAGGTCACAACGCGTCGCGATGCGACGCGTTGTGAGCTTGTAGATCGGCTATTTTCAAATACAATCTTGCGGGGAAATTATAACAAGCTGATCTGGCAACCCTGGCTGTGATCTTGCTCGCTATGTTTATGCCACATTGGCGATCTGTGTTGAAACTTTGGAGACCATAATATGAATCAGGTTGATTGATAATGGCAGCCATACACGATATGGTAGTGGCAGGCTATTGTGCTTGCCCATGAATTGCAACATGGGAATTATAGTAGCATTGAGAAAGGTCAGAATACATGGAAAAGGGAGTTTTCTTTGTCAGTATTGTTGTTGTGGGCTGGGGCCCACTGGTGGGCCATGGGGATATTGCAAGTGGGCCCCCAAATAATTGGCAAAACACTAAGATTTGAATGATAATAGAACATTAATATCAAAAACTACCGTACTATTTTAGTTCCTCTGATCCCAGGCGTAATACAGACATAAACATGCTCTGAAAATGCACGCGGCAGAGGGGTGGGCCATGATCGCTTTCAATGTTTTCAAATGGGCCCTGATCCAGAAAAGGTTTAGAACCACTGGTACAGTTTAATCATCAACAATTAACTACTTCAGCCCTGTTTTATACTCTGGCTGTTTGACAATAGCAGATCTGCAAGCTGTTGGTACATTTTGCCTACAGTATACTGACTGAGATGCCATGGTTCATGTTAACTGAAATAACACATCAACAGCACGAGTGCTTTCAATAAACCACAAACGTGCATATCTACCTGAAAAACAGTAGGGGGGAAAATGCATAGTCCTTTTGATTTATATACACCTTTTCCCCCGTTTCATTTATGTCCCTTTGTTATTTGTTATTCATTCAAAAGCTGTTGCGTTGCGTTGACACACACACACAGCTTGTGGGACCGGGGGTCCGGGACTGAGGGGCCCTGTCAGAAGGAGAGTCTACAGAGACATGAAGAAAGGATGCTCGGTCCTCCACCGTCACTCCACTGCAACCCCGCGCGAGTGTTTGAAGTCAGTGACAGTGACAGCTTTTAGGGATTTGTTTAAGACTCAGGCCTCTCTCTCTCTCTCTCTCTCTCTCTCT
Organism: Gymnoscopelus microlampas; assembly: GCF_963454915.1. Taxonomy (NCBI): domain Eukaryota; kingdom Metazoa; phylum Chordata; class Actinopteri; order Myctophiformes; family Myctophidae; genus Gymnoscopelus; species Gymnoscopelus microlampas. The sequence continues at coordinate 30,019,774 of NC_139952.1, forward strand.
CTCTCTCTCTCTCTCTCTCTCTCTCTCTCTCTGTGTGTCTCTCTCTCTCTTTCAGCCCCACACACACCAACATGCGGCGTGTGTGTGAGAAGAAGGTGACAGACAGTAGGGTCCACCCCTCTCTACCCCCGCAGACATCCCCTCTCCACTCATTTCGGTTGCACATCAAGGCACTTATTATTTCTCAGGTAAAAGAAAACATCAACAACAACAACATGCACATCAATAGAATCCTTTAGAGTCTGCATATAAACGGCAGCCACGTTTCCACCCACCCATGTGTTAAACACTTCAACATCAATGGCACGGTCTGGGGAATAGAGGCAAGGCGGGGATTATGGATTCAACGTCCCCTCCTCTGCAGAGGTGGAAAGTAATTATAGTACATTTACTCGAGTACTGTACGTCAGTATCATTTTGATGTATTTTTCTTTACTGGAGTATTTTCAACTTTCAACTTTTACTTTTGGTACCTTTAAGTATACTAGAGGTTCGGGCCGCTATGCGGCCCTCACATCTACGTCGCACTGCCGATCTGACTGATGTGCCCTTATATGGCGATCTCTGTATCTGTCAGTCCTTGTCCCTATGGGCATGCCCCCTTTTGTGCCCATATATGGAGCTGACTGATTTGTTTGCTGATGCCAAGACGACACATTGAGGTTAGACAACACATTCCATATTTGGGCGTAGCGGCATTGGGAACTCCTTATATGGTTATGGCTGAGTCATGGTGACATCAGTGTGACTTCAGAGGTCCGTTCCCCCGGCGGCCGGCAGGTCCTCCCTTTTTTATATAGGATTTTGATGCCATTGCTTTTGTATTTATTACTCAAGTAAATTTGATTCAAGCAGTATCAAATTGATATTAATACTTAACCCTGCAGCATCCGTATTGTGGGGAAGACTTTTGCAGAAAATAGCAGATCCACAAGCTCACAACGCATCACAGCGCAGCTATTTTCAGCGAAAGCCTTCCCCACAATAACAGAAAACAGAAGAAGACACTAGTATAGAGCCCTGAGAACCATATGGGGTTTAAGTGGTAGTAAAGTGTAAAGTGTGAGTACTTCTTCCACCGTCCCTTCCTCTGGCATATGAACGTAAGGCGACTTTGGGCTTCTTTTTCTGTAAAGTTGATTGTAAGTATTGGTATTTGCGGGTTACGGTTTTTGGGGGCTTGTTTCTGAAGCAGCTTATGGTTCCTAATTTGGGCTTGCATCCAATTTTTATTATTTAAACCAGTGGTTGTCAAATGTTCATGTCATGGACCCCCAAACTAATATGTATTTGTCCCTCCCTAACCCCCATACCGGAGCCCCGTACCAGATTTGTGTTGTTAGAATGTTTAAAAAGTATTCCAATTATTCCACATTTTAGATTTGTTTTTAAAGCCGTTGTATATATTATAGTGATTATGTGGCCTAGTCGTTTCTTTTGAGCTTGTTTACCTAGACATGGTTGCTTATTTCTCTCACAAAATCTGGCAACATTGCCTCTGTAGAGGGAAGAGGAAGCAGAGGTGAACGAGTGGGAGAGATCAGAGGAAGTGGAGATGACGTCGGGTACCTCCCTTCGTGTTTTGTTTTTCTCCAGCTGGTGGGAGGCATGAAAAGCACTGGAGAAACATTTTTTTTGTTATTTCTTTCTTTCTTTCGTAATTTTGTAGAGCTTATTTAGAGCTTGTGTTTGTTTTGACCACTTCATCCCCATACTTCAGGGGTCTTTCAGGGGTCTTTCAGGGTCTTTCAGAGGTCTTCAACGTTTTCCAGACCAATGTCCCCTTAGCCGAGAGATACATGAACCCCTACATATTGTATACAATTGTGTTTCAGATTAAACTTTTTCATAGATTTCATAGGTAGCTTCATAGACTTGTTTGACAGCAATTCTATTAATATGTTGGTTTCATGTTAATGTGTATGTGTTTAACATTTAACCACTTAAATCCTCAATACTTAGTCAACTTGACCTTTGGCTCTGTATTGGTCTGCTATTTGTAGATCTGCTATTTGTTGATCTGCTAGTTTCGGCGAATGCTTTTAGGGTTCAAGTGGTAAAAGTTTAAAAAAAAAAGGGGAAAAGGTCCCTCTCACACAAAGATTTGACGGCCCCCCTGTAATAACTCTGAGGACCCCATGTGAAGACCCATGCTAATTCTCACTGTGACTACAGTCATAAATAAGGAAGCAGTGCCAATAATCATGATATAGCCACCCTCCCTCGAGTGTAATATTGCGATTATACAACGGTTACCATCAAAATAAAACATATCAAAAAGTATTCATATTGCGTGACATTTCTCTCTCAAAATAACAACCTTTCTGCGAGTGTTATGTCTTTTCTAGGGACCGTCTCATAGACAGACGGAGTCCCTGTTTATTCAGCCACCGTGAGCCACGCTAGACAAAGTTTCTCAGACTGGACACATAGAGAAACAAAACTTATCTGTTAGCTCAATCTCATTGTATTTAAGATATTGAATAGAAATTCTATTTGTTTTAATGCCAGATTTAGCTACCACAACCGCAAACTTCCCATGCAAACTGCTAGCCTAGCAACTTAGCCGGCTCTGCTCTGCTGAGACTCCGTCTGATCAGCGCAACTGATTTTTAGCGGTGCCAACCGCTCTACATTTGACCGTGTCTGTGCGTCCGTATGTATGAGCACGGAGCTTTAAACAGCTATAACTCCAGTTTGCAGCATGCTACCGAGTACACATTTGGTAAGTGGACTCGGACCACCAATAGGGACGAACTGAAATTAATCAAGCCCCACCCCCTCTGTCTTCCTATTGGCTGGGCTTTAAACAGCCATAAGTCCAGTTTGCAGCATGCTACCAAATACAAATTTGGCATCTGGACTTAGACCACCAATAAGGACAAGCTTTAATTGCTGAAGCCCCGCCCCCTCTGTATTCTTGTCCAAATTTGGTTTGTGGACTTAGACCACCAATAGGGACGAGCTGTCTTACTTAAGCCCCGCCCCTCCATCTTCTTATTGGCTGGGATTTAAACTGCCATAATGCCATTTTGCAGCGTGCTATAGGTCTCAAACGTGGTGGGTGGTCCCACAGACATCCTACTTCATAGCCCAATTAAATAAACTCATCAAAGGCACCGCTTCCTTCACACAGGGTGTGATTTTTATATTTTGATTGT
>NC_139952.1:30025434-30033980 GCF_963454915.1 Gymnoscopelus microlampas
TTTTTTTCACCCGGTGCCAATTTGCTAAGTGATCCTGGGCACTACACTCCCCCCACCAGCCTAGGGAGGCCAGGGCGGAGCTCATGCCTCCTTCAATGCATGAGAGCCAACTGACCTTCTTGTCACCTGACAGGGGGGAGTTTCCCTGGTTGGACGTAGCGTGTGGAAGGAACACGTTATTCCAACCAGTTCCCTTCCCCTCCATCAGGCGCCCCGGCTGACCAGGGGGAGGCAGTATAGTGACCAGGATTACTACATGTTTTTGTGAGGGTATTAACTACCCTAGGAGACACGGGGAGAACATGCAAACTACACACAGAGTAGGCCCTTTCGCTTTTAATAAAGTATTCAATCAGTCAGTCAGTCAATCAACCAAGTCTCTCTCCCCCTCTCGGTCTTCCAATGTCTCTCTATCTCTGTCTCTATCTCTTTATCTCTCCCTCCCTCACTCATTGTATGTATATATCTCTTTCTCTCTCTCGCCCTCCTCTTTTTCTCTCTCCCTTTCTCTCACTCTTATCTCTCTCCCTCATCCCTCTCCCTCCACGGTCAGGGCCTGAACCCCCCCCCCCCTCTCTCTCTCTCTCTGCAGTAGCCCTCTCCTAGCTCAGTAGTTAGATAAGACTACCTGGGTTCATAAAGGCAGTGAGTGTAGGGGGGAGGAGGGTCTAGACTCAGACAGTGGGGACATTCAGCAACTATCACTGGCAAACCGGAATATGCTGTTCAGAGACAGCGACCCACACACACACACACACACACACACACACACACACACACACACACACACACACACACACACACACACACACACACACACACACACACACACACACACACACTGCAGACACACTACTACTGTAGGCTCTATACAGACACAAAATGCACTCTTTGATTTTCATCTCTGTCTAGTCTCTCTCTCTCTCTCTCCTCTCTCTTCCTAGAAGCTGCTATTTACAGTGTCCCCTGGAGGCCCCTGCGTCAGTGTGCTGTTATTGTCGCGTCTGTCTGCACTAACTTGAGCCAGCCATAGCTCCTCAGTCAGACACACACGCGTATGCGCGTGCACACACGCACGCACGCACGCACACACACACGCACACACACACACACACACACGCACTAAATCACGTTGTCATAAAAAGAGATGTGTGTATTCCAGCAAAAAATCACCCTGTGAAACAGGCATGCCATTACTGTGTGTACAGCTGTACGTGGTTGACTTAATGACTGGAGCTTTTGATGTCGTGTGACCAGCGGACACCCTCCGCTGCAGAGCTGCGAGCGCGGGCTATTAGATCGTCTGAGCACTATTTTACACCCACATCTGACATACATCTCCGTCGTCCAGTGACTGAAATGTGATCAGCGCGGGGAAATCAGAGAGCCTCAACGAGCGTGTCAGTCAAGCCGGTCCAGACATCGTCAAATCTCACACGTCAGTCGTCTGTCATGCACGAAGGGCATGACATTACAAGGCCAGGTTCATAGATGTGTCACCAGACCCCTCCTGGAAACACTCGCATACACACGTATCGTCACTGTTGGGCAGAAACCTTGTATCTCCATCATAGACCGTAAAAGAATATGGAAAAAATATTGGTTTCTATAGACCGTAAATGAAGCCTATTTTTCAGGGATTTCAAATTCGCCATCTTTCTATATCCGGTCCGAAATGCAACCGGAAATTAACGCTATTGGCAGCAACCGCAGCGAGGGCGGGTCTTCACTCAGTAGAACCAATAGAAACCCTGGAAACATACTCTACTTTATCATTAATTTAACAATGAATGAATTAATTAATTAATTAAAATCAATGGGACCATAATTTACTAAACGCATATCATGATGATTTAGAAAAGACTTTAAACTAGCGATTGGAAGCATAAAGTGTTTATGAAAAGGTTTGCTAAGGTAATAAAATGAAGTGTAAAGTTCGCCTAAACTCTCATTGACTTCTATTGTGATTATAATGTATCGCAAACAGTAGAAGGTGAAATAGCGACATCTGCTGGGCCATTAATAGGAACAGCAGGCTGAACAAGAACCCCGAAGTGAGCTTCAATTCCAGCGATCTCCATATCGTTTTATGTTTTTTTTAATCTTTTTAAGAGTAGCTAATTATTTGTACCCCTTCTCACAAATTTAATCCCAGTCTACACCAATGATTTGCAACGCATCTAGTCCCAATTTAACCTGACTCCGCCAGCTGGAAGAAGCTTGCTTCACACATTTGTTTCACAACCTACTTCCATCTGGGACCTCGGTAGCCGAACCGCTGCAAGACGGCGGTCCCTTTTTTCAAACTACTTGGCAGGTGATTGGATGGGACCGTCTGTCTATCACCGCCTGGGCGTGCTAACTCCAACCAATCATATTGACGTGTCCACATGACGTATTGTAGCTGCGCCAGTAGTAGTTATTTTGTATACTATTCAACCATTATGAATCGTGAAAGAACTACGATGCAATAGGCGCTTCTCGATGGCGTCACATCCGGTCTTACCAAGAATACGCCCGTAGCTGCCGTTGATTGGTTCGACAGGCCGCGGGTCGGTGTAAACTTCAATCTCTGAGCGATCCCAGATGGAGGCTGTATTGTGAACCTGTGAACTCAATACTGCCCCATCTAGCGGAGTCAGGTTAGTCCCAAATTAAACTATGCCGACCTGCAACGGGTCAATTCAGACAGCTGCAATGTCTTGCAACTGGTTGCTAGTTGCAATTTGTTAGTTTTTCATAAATCAATGCCCTAGTTTATACTTTTTTTTATGTAGAAACCTTTTTGACTTTAATGACATGACCAAAATATGAACACCAGTCTGTCCGTGGGATTTAACTGCAATGACAAGTATAATAAGCGCTTGTGACAAAAAAAAAAACATTGGATCGATTGGACAGGTTATTTTTTCCATTTCCTGAAAAGTAATAGTTTTGGACATACAGTACAAGGTTTCCGCCTGACAGCAAAGACATACACATATAGAGACAGGAGAGGAGAGGAGAGGAGAGGAGAGTCAAACGGAATGAACAGAAAGCTGCCAATCTCGCTGATGTCCCCACAGTAATGGTGGCTCCCCGCCGCCAGGGTGCTAAAGATGTGACCTGCGCTCCGACAGTCATCAACTCAATGCTCCTTAGGCCATTCCAAGGAATGACCTATGTGACATACACACACACACACACACACACACACACACACGCACGCACACACAACACCTAGTCAGACGGCCGGCCGATTACGCATCGTAACACAGCTGATTCGCCCCCTGGGTTGACACTTGCTGTCTAGTCCGATCATATTATGTTTTTCTTTTTCCCCAGCCGGCGCAGGGATGTGTGTGTGTGTGTGTGTGTGTGTGTGTGTGTGTGTGTGTGTGTGTGTGTGTGTGTGTGTGTGTGTGTGTGTGTGTGTGTGTGTGTGTGTGTGTGTGTGTGTGTGTGTGTGTGTGTGTCTGTGTGTGTGTCTGTGTCTGTGTGTGTGTGTGTGTCTGTGTGTGTGTGTGTGTGTGTGTGTGTGTGTGTGCGTGCGTGCGTGTGTGTGTGTGTGTCCATGGGCCTGTATGCTCTGGGTTCATCATGAAATTGCTGCTATGCTGTGTTGCTCTCAGCAATGTAATTTGTCACTGCTTGTAAAGTGCTAAGTGTAAGAGGAAGGCTGAGGGCGACGATATGTACACAGTGGAATCCTCCACATACCATACTGTAGGTCTGACCACATACATAGATTTCTTTTTGTCAGAGAAACAGGTCATACTCTGCTAAACTCGCATGGCTCTGACTGAGCAGTGAGCGCGCTTGACCTCGAATGTGAAGATGCACATACATAAATAGTGCTCTCTGCCTCAGAGCTATACGGGCCATTCCTATAATGTACCCAGGCTTGTAACCCAAATAGAGCCACCATAAACATGGCCACGGTTCCAGGCAAACACACTTCTCCAGAGCCCCTGAACGCGTCAGCCCTCTCAACAGGCCGGCCTCGTCCTAACAGATTCCTTATGACCCCTGGAACACAAAGCAGCTCTCTCTCTCAGCTCTCTCTCTCTCTCTCTCTGACAGTTTTCAAATACTTGCAGTGGAGTAAAAAGTATAATATTTGCTGAGACGTAGAGGAGTAAAAGTATTGAAAAACGAAATACTCAAGTAAAGTAAAGTAAAAGCACCTCAAATGTGTACTTAAGTACAGTTCTCAAAGTAGACTTAGTACTTGTTACTCTCTCTCTCTCTCTCTCTCTCTCTCTCTCTCTCTCTCTCTCTCTCTTTCTCTCTGTGTTGAAAAAAAAGGCCTTGTTCGCCTGTAAACTCCCCATTAAAAATATCTGTGGGCCAAACCTCACTCCTCAACTGCTGTCAGATGGCTGTTGTTTGCGATGGCAGAGACACAGAGACATGGAGTGAGTGGATGGGTCTGGGGGTTTAGGGCAGCTACTACTTTGGATGTCATACGAGACGGACATTAAGACAAAAGGCTGCAGAAAAATGAGCAGAACTTCAAAGCCGCTGGTGAAACACACCCTGTACTTATGATAAAATGGTGAGATTTACTGTTGGGGAACCATGCATGCAGGCACGGATGTATGTATATGTGCATATACTGTATGCGAGATACATGCCAGATGGAAACACATAAATGTGCCTATACGCACGCACACGCGCACACAAGGGCGCGCACACACGCACACACACACACACACACACACACACACACACACACACACACACACACACACACACACACACACACACACACACACACACTTTTATATTACTATACTTGTGAGGACGTCAGCATTTTAGTAATTTTATAAATGTCATTTTTTGGCCGTTAGGAACCCTCACCCCAAAGCAATCTACAAGCTCTCAATGTGTCGCAGCGCGGCATGTTGTGAGCTTGTAGATCGGCTATTTTTGGTACGTGACACCGGCGCACAACTGAATATCATTCAGTTATATAACTGTAACATTAACTGCTAAAGCTAACCTCTAAATACCTCATCCTATCTTTAACCCCAACCCTTCTCTTCATGCGAGGACAAGGAAAACTCTGTCCTCACAATGTCTATTTCTCAAATTACTACTATACTTGTGGGGACAATCTTGGCCCTCACAAGAATAGCAAAACAAGTACACACACACATACGCACACAAGCTATGCTTTATGCTATTTTAGGCACATGGGGAAGAAAATGGCCTGACTTGGCAAGTGTTTGTGCTGTACAGTAAGCAGTCGAGTCCCTGTACGTATGGAGAAATATAGGGTCTGGCACATGTTTGCTGTGGTGACCCAGTTTTTCCTCTACATCTGGACCTGATATCTCCTCTTTCCAGCAATACTCAGAGAGAGAGAGAGGGAGGGAGAGAGAGAGAGGGAAGGGAGAAATCTACATCTCTATCTCGACTGACTTTTCAGCGTGTGATGAATGTGTTCACAGATCGAAACTTGGACACAACAGCGTATAGCTTAGCATCCCACAAGCAGCCAGCAGAGCATCATATGCCTTGTTGAGAAATTGAAAACATCTTGTGGATAGATGCATGAGCTGCAGACCGAGACAAGTTACTGACAGTTTTGTTTGAATTTCAAACTACTGCTTAAACGACTTAAACAGATAGTTCAGGGTTTTTTGAGAGGTACATTTCATTTAGAATGAACCGAGTGCTCCCTGTCCATCCATAAATAACTTCCACTATAGTTTTGACCACTGGGTTTGTTGTTAGCAATTTGATTTGCAATGTCAATGTTAGTCAGGGAGGCGTGTAAACACTGCATTGAATACCGCTATGTATAGCACAGGATTTTCCTAAGTTGATTATGTTAATATAATCAAGTTATGAAATGTTGGAAGTTATGGAAAATGTTTAAAAAGTGCAGCTTTCACAGAGATGTTTGTGAACCACAGTAGCATTGCCAAAATTGCTAAATTGATACAGTATAGCTCTCAATAATGCTGGGTAGAAACTCTTCCACAGTGTGTGAGAAATAGACAAATCTGGGAATCCATCACTAATGCTGAGGCCCTTGGCTGTGGCCCTTTATGCTAATTTTACCAACAGCTCTATCTGGTTCTTCCTGGCTATAATCATTCACTCATTCACAACTCCCTACTCCCTATATAGGGAGTGCTACAGTATGCAGAGGACTAGCCGCATTAAGGAGGGGTGCTGAAGGCCTCGCTCAGGAGGAACAAATAAATATGCTTTTGTGTATTTTTGTGTTTAGTGATGAAGAAATTGGTCTTGACTCGCTGCATGTGTAAATAACTTGGATGGTTTATTAATCAACACGTGTTCTGTTCTGATGGGGCGCCATGCACCACACTGTGTTATGTTTATGCGTTATATTGTAACATGTGCGCACAACGCGACGCATGATGGCTAAGTAAGATACTGCAGGTAATTCTGAATGGATTTCTGTCATTCAAACGTCGCTGTTATCTGCAAGATCTGATTGTTAATTCCTTGTGTTAATTGTGTATTTATCATCAGCCAGTCAACATGTACGACTTGAAAAGAGAGAGAGAGAGAGAGAGAGAGAGAGAGAGAGAGAGAGAGAGAGAGAGAGAGAGAGAGAGAGAGAGAGAGAGAGAGAGAGAGAGTTATTGGCCTTCTTGTTAAAATTCCTATGTCTCGTCTCTCAGTAAAAACTGTAGCCTAGTAATTCATTAGGGGTCAAAAGGGTGCACATACAGGAGCAGTCTGTAGGATCTACTGCATACACTGTGATTAGTGTGTATTGTGCACGAATTGGTATCTGAAATAAGCACATGTGGTAGCAAAGACTGCCACTGTGTGTGTGCATGCAGCATAATGCTATGGGGTTTTTTTGCCACAGGGTGGGGGAGTATGGGGGGGATTTGTTGGCAGCACTACACCCCCAAATCAAAACGTCTCCCCGCGGCTATGCCTGTAGTGAACTCATCGGGCCACGTGCATTTTCAGAGCATGTTTATTTTTAATAGTCAATGAATCGATTGTGTTCCGGCTTGGAACCAACGTAGCATGTTATCACAAACACATTTTTCAAGTTTTTTTTTCTTCAAAATTTTCAAAGAATACTATGATTTTTATTGATGATATTAACATTACATTATCATTCAAATCTTAGTTTTTTACCAATTATTTGGGGGCCCACTTGCAATACCCTCGGGCCCACCAGTGGTCCCCGGGCCAACAGGTTGAGAATCGCTGGTCTCATGGGTGGATTGCCATGACGCTTGCTGAGCGCATTCATGCTCCCCAGAGGATGGATCGTAATGATTTTGGTGACCCACTGGCATATACTGTAGCGCCACCATAAGGTCAAAAATTCCAATTGCACACACACACAGCATCTCAAACACTAATGGGCAGATTGCCATGAAACTGAAGGCGCTCAGCAAGGATGAACCTTACTGATTTTGGTGACCCCATGACCTTTCTTCTAGCACCATCCTCGGGCCAAAATGTCCACTTTGCACTCGGCATATCTCATAATCTAATAGACTGCAGGATGAACCCTGATGCTTTTGTTGGCCTCGTGCCCTTTCCTCGAGTTCATTTCCATTTTGGTGTAAGGTGTAAGCATGGCCTCTAGAGGGCTGCTGGTGGGGCGTTTAGACTCTTAGTCTTGTTCATTATCTCACCCCCTCATAACATGTTGAATTTACAAACCTTGCCTTATCTCTGCACACTGACTGACCCACGTGGATTATTTTTTTAGACTCATGTACGACTCCCAGAGGCCCATATTGGTTCAGCCCTGGATAAAGACATTGTTAGTGTGACTGAGGTATGTTGCTTTAGAGAATGACTTCAACTGCCAGGCGGACTCCCGGGGGAGCCAGGCCAACGCCAGGCTGATCTATCTGCTCCTCTATTGGTATTGATCCCTGTTCAGTGACAATGTCTCCACTGGGGACTAATGATCACACACAGGCATGCAGGCAGGAAGGCAACACACTGGAGCACTCTGGTCTCAACATGGGGTCCAGGGACCCCCCACCCCACCCCAGGGGTCCATAAAGGAGGTTCCTGGGGCCCCCCCCAGCTCAGTGATTGATAGTTATAAACCAAATGCACCCTTACAGGCCTGTAAGTCTGACAGCATGCATTTGTACATTATTTATCAGAGATACAAGGTTCTAGAGATACAAATGTTATCAAATGGGGGACTGTGGCCTAATATGAAACTTGAAATAAAAAATCGCTGCACGGGAGCTCTCGCTCTGTCTCTCTCTCTCTCTCATGCACGCACGTGCGCACGCACACACATACGCACACACACACCACACAGAGGGGGTTCACGACAAATGTTCGGAATGCACCTACAAATTCACACACACACACACACACACACACACACACACACACACACACACACACACACACACACACACACACACACACACACACACACACACACACATGCACTCACACGCACGCACACGCACGCACACGCACGCACACGCACACACTCACCCGCAATGCTGTGCACTGATTATATACAAACCCTTCTCTTGCCAACTCTGCCGCAATGCAGATACGCTGCTGCTGCTGCAGCTGCT
>NC_139952.1:30034180-30061680 GCF_963454915.1 Gymnoscopelus microlampas
TGTGTGTGTGTGTGTGTGTGTGTGTGTATGCGTGCGTGTGCGTGTGCATGCATGCTCTCAATTTGACTCTGCAGTACATCTGGGTCCTGTAGCAGTATACTGGTACTCTGCTTTCCCTGTCTCAGAATATGTGCGTGTGTGTGAGTGTGTACGTGTGTGTGCGCATGTGTGTGCGTGCGTGCGTGCGTGTGTGTGTGTGTGTGTGTGTGTGTGTGTGTGTGTGTGTGTGTGTGTGTGTGTGTGTGCGTGTGCGTGTGTGTTTTTGCAGTTAGTCTGCTATGTATGACACAGCACTCATCTGATCTGCCTCGTCACCATGCGGAGCGGGGGATGTGGGAAGTTGTTGGTGGAGGGGGGGGGGGGGGGGCGTGGCGAAACCGGACCACACCCCTCTCTGCCTGTCGCTCACTCTCGTCTCCTTGCCTGGCTCCCATCACGTTTCCCCGTCTCCTACAGTACATCTGGATGTGTATTTTGGACATAAAACGAGGCGCTCTTGCCTCCTCTCTTCTCTTAACATGCTATACAGTACCTGTAGTTATCTTACACTGTAAAAGCTGTTAAAGCTACAGTTATTGAACCCAGCATCCAGATTCTGGGTAGACCGGCTATTTTTGGCAAATGGATTTGGCGTAGACGGGAAAAGCGGCCCAATTACAGAGCCAACAGTTTACCAAGTCTAGACGGTTTAATACTACTAATACTACTGCTTTTACAATGTGTAGGATCCTTTCTCCTTCCTGTATAGGGGCCTTTCAGTCATTCAACTTTGTGTAAGCCCTTTCTCTGGTTCTGTCGTTCTCTTCTCTGACTTCGTGGAGGCTGTGCTCTCTGTCCTCTGTCTCATACTGGTATCTGTCCTCTGTCTCATACTGGTATCTGTCCTCTGTCTCATACTGGTATCTGTCCTCTGTCTCATACTGGTATCTGTCCTCTGTCTCGTACTGGTATGTCCCTCGATCTCCCTTTTTACAGCGTGGCTCTGCAGGAGGCTAGCAGTCTCTAGAGGTTCTGTGAGTTTGTCCAGTGTGGTTGTCCGGAGCTAATCTCACAAACCGCTTTACCAGTCAGCGCCACAGTTCTTTTGCACAATGCCTGTAGGCCAAGGAAGTACTTCCACACTGTCACATATGTATTATATTTTTGAAAATGTTTAACTTTGATTATGGAAGTCAATGGGGATCTGATCGGGCCGAAACCTTGCCCAAACATAGAGTCACAGATCATAGATACATCATAGATGAATGACGTCACACACTGGCCACCACATGGAGTCTGAGATCAACATGGGAGCCATGCCGTTGTTAGACCCATCTTGTTTTTTATCCGTTTTATGTCTCTGTCTCCACAAGTGTAGCCCTAGAAGATGAGGAAAGGATGGAAGGAAGGAAGGAAGGAAGTAGTTAGTCTCACGTGGTCAGACCCACCGTCTTACATCATCAATTCCAGGGACTGGAGGCCTGAAAGTCAGCATGTCACATATGCTTGCTCTGATTGGCTGGGCTGTAACAGAAGTCAGTGGTTGGTCCGTGTTTGCTTCTGAGGAGATCTGTGGTTGGTCAATTCATATGTCTGTCACACATATTGTTGTTGTATCAGGGGGTTGGTCCTTAACCACTTTTCAATAGTTGTGCCCCAGACGTTAGATATGTATCTAATCGTCTGGCTACTGCCAGACTAGTTCTCAGTGGTGTCTCGGTATTGTGTTACGGATGCCGTTATTGTTCTTGTGTAACTTGTCAGAACTGACAGTGGCCACCTGTACTGTCTGCCATCTGACAGCCATGCTCTGCGGGGAGAACACACAGGCTGCATCTGAGAGAGAGAGAGAGACAGAGAGAGAGAGAGAGAGAGAGAGAGAGAGGGAGAGAGAGAGAATATGCAAATCAGCGCTTAGCCTTCTGGTTCTTTTTTTTCCTGTTTGACTGCAGGGTAGAGGGACTTCCCACTGGTTTAAACTTTCAATCCTTGGAAGAGCTCCAATTCAGTTAGGGACTGGACACACACACACACACACACACACACACACACACACACACACACACACACACACACACACACACACACACACACACACACACACACACACACACACACACACACACACACACACACACACACACACACACACACACACACACACACACACACACACACACACACACAAACACGCGCACACACACGTACGTACATCCACAAAGGCCTCATTGTTGTTTGACCCCAGATGACGAGCAAGGCAGGTCAAAGCGGACGCGTCATTCCTAGGCGGTTGAGACAGCACAAGTACATGGTAATGAGTAACTCTTTTTGATGGCATGTGGAGCTTTTACGCAGGCACACGCACGCCCCAACAACAGAGCAAGGCGAGGGGGCCCCACCATCTCACATTTCCATGGCTTTCTGCTTAGGGTACCGACCCCCCTGACCCCCCTCCCTCCCCTCCCCTCCCCTTTACTTAAACACGCTATAGTGACTGTGAACTCGGTTCCCTTTCACAGCCCGGCTTATAACATCCTGACTTATAAACTCTGAGGCTGCTGCAGTAAAGTGTCAGGATTACACAGAGATACTGTAAGCCGTTGCACTGTAAAATCCCGCCGATCCGAGAGTGTCCGGGGACCCCAAGAGGTCCTTGAGGAGGGGGGGGGGGGGGGGCTACCATTTAGACCCGGACTAAATGGTAGATAATTAGGAACCAAATGGACCCTTCAGTTCCATTTGTACCCTCTCTGAGTTCAATTAACACTCAGGATTGTACTGTGTACACACACAAGCATGCATGCAGCACATAAAAAGGTACAGGCGAACACGCACACGTGCATCACATGCGCGCGCACACCACGCGCCCACAGAGGCATATTTTTGAGATGCTTGTTCTCGGGTGCTCTGTCACAACACTTTCTCATTATGACACCATCCCTTTAGGCATAAACACAGGCTGATCCCCAGCACTCAGTGTATATATTTGGGGTAAACACACGGCTCCTCCGACTGATACGAAGATGATAGCGAGACAGATAGGTACATAGCCACTGGATATATAGACTCAGAGCATCCCCAGTTGGTACATAAAGAAAATAAATAAATAAACACATAGAAAGAAAATTAGACTGTACATCTGCCAGTGACAGGGTGGAAAGATACCTGACAGCTGCTTCTCACAGCACAGATAAGATTACAGGTAGACACGTTACACCTGTTTAAACAAACCTTGTGCGTGCCTCTGACTGTGTGTGTGTGTGTGTGTGTGTGTGTGTGTGTGTGTGTGTGTGTGTGTGTGTGTGTGTGTGTGTGTGTGTGTGTGTGTGTGTGTGTGTGTGTGTGTGTGTGTGTGTGTGTGTGTGTGTGTGTGTGTGTGTGTGTGTGTGTGTGTCTAGTCTGAAGGTGTAAACACAGAGAGATTGACAGAGAGAGAGTGCAGAACAGAGTGTGACTCTGTGAGGACAGGTGCATGCTTGTATCTGGGGCAAGTAAAGATAAGAGTGTTTATGTGTTTGATTTATGCAAACACAAGATGAGCACACGTTTCGACTCGACTTGGAACTGTTAAATCCCTCGTTTATAAAATGCTTGAAGGTAGCTACACGTGGCAGGACTCACTGAATTATACATAGGAAGTATGTTCTAAGGACTGTATTAATGTATTATGAACGTGTAATTGCGCTACTCTGTTTTGTAGATGTATGAACCTTAATATAAGAGATGATGATATCACTGACATGATTTAATGACTGTAGCCCAACTGATTAGAGGAGAGATAAATCTGCCAGAGACGGGGGGCACGCACAGGCGCGCGCGCACACACACACACACACACACACACACACACACACACACACACACACACACACACACACACACACACACACACACACACACACACACACACACACACACGGGCTACATAGGACACATGTAAAACCTCATCCGCTCCCGTTGGCTCTAGTCTGACATCTAGCGACACAGGCTGTAATATGATCATACATGAGACGGACATGATAACATAATGGGGGGCTGTGTGGTGGTGGTGGTGGGCTTGTTTGTCTGAGGCTCAGTGGCGTGGTGGTCGCCGCTCGCCATGTGCGCCATGCGTGCATGAAGGCAATTTTGCGCACACGCCCTCGCTTTCCTTGCTTAGGGTCAGGGAGACGTCTTCTGTCCTCCTCTTCCTCTTGAGCTCTGGTGGTGCCCGACGGGTGCCTTTTTTTTCTCTCCCGTGTGTGTGTGTGTGTGTGTGTGTGTGTGTGTGTGTGTGTGTGTGTGTGTGTGTGTGTGTGTGTGTGTATAGAGAGAGAGAGAGAGAGAGAGAGAGAGAGAGAGAGAGAGAGAGAGAGGAGAGAGAGAGAGAGAGAGAGAAGTCTGACTGTCGCTGGCTACCCAACGGAGCGCAACTGAGGACGTGGATAGAGATGAAAAGAGATGAAACCATCTCTCTCCTCTCAGACAGTCACAGAAACACCACTAGTCTGTGAGGAGACTGAGGATGGGGAGCTTTCAACTCACATAGCAGCACTGCCTGTCTTAATATAATATATAGCCCCCACCCACCCATCTTCTTTCATAACAGCATATGCTTGCTTCCAAAGTTGCTGCATTATAGGCTAAAGCTTTTCATAAATTACCATATCATATGAAATGTCGCCTATTGTGGATGCCAAATGCCTTATTACACACGATCCAAATTTAGCAATACCCATCCACATGAAACTAATGTCGTTCTAAGTATATCCTTCTAGGTTTGCGGACGGGAAAAGGACACCATGTTCCTTTAAAACACCAAGTTTTGCCTTTCAGTGGAGAGTCTGACAGGAATGAGGTCAGACACACCAGTCCTCATTGCACGCGCCGATTATTATTGCCCATTTTATTCAGCCAATGGGCGGCGTGCGGGGAGGGGTTTCGCTGCAAAGCTGGGATGGAGACAGCCGCTGATTGGCCCACAGCCGTTGCTTTTATATCTCGGGAGAAGGATATAAAACAGTGTGGCTCTTCGTTGTTGTGTTTACAGTAACATACAGACCGCTCAGGACAGAGGGGACTATGAAAAAGTGCAGCCGCTCCATTCTACCACATGGTTCTCCAACTGCTCAGACCAGCTGCGCAGACAGCCACGTTCTCACCAGAGACTCACACTGCAGCCCACGGCAGAGTGGTTTTATTAGCATCGCAGGGCGAGTTTTCAGTCGCACCGGCAGCTGAAAGTTACTGTTGAGCTACAGTGTGTATCAAGGATTTTCCTACTTGTTTCAGTGCGTATTTTGGGAAGAAACGCACATCACGGGAAAGACGGAAAGTTTGAGTGCCGGGTGTCTCTCAGAACGGACTCGGAAAATTGAACAGAGACAGAGAGAAGAGGAGACTTGAGGGGAAACTTTTTTAAACGTATCCCGTCACAGAACCACTTCCACAGACTGCTTCTGAAGCGAATCTTTTTGGAATTACCTTTTTTTTGACAGTGCAGTGCGCTTTGCGCGCTTGAACTTTGTCATAGAATCAGAACCGACCGGCACAGTTTTTCCAGACAGCTGAGAAACTTGGAAAGGAAGGATGGTGCAGCACATGAGCCACACGGAGAGCACACACCACGCTCTCTCCCCCGGCGGGGACTCCACGGACACGGGAGACATGGATCTGGAGATGGACGCGTCGCCGACACCCGAATCCCCATCTTCCGGGGAGCGGAGCGGCGACGTGGCTTGGTGTAAAACGCCAACGGGGCACATCAAGCGACCCATGAATGCCTTTATGGTCTGGTCCCAGATCGAGAGGCGAAAGATCATGGAGCAGTCGCCGGACATGCACAACGCGGAGATCTCCAAGCGGCTGGGGAAGCGCTGGAAGCTGCTCAAAGACATGGACAAGATCCCCTTCATCCGCGAGGCGGAGAGGCTCAGGCTCAAACACATGGCCGACTACCCAGACTACAAGTACCGGCCGAGGAAGAAGGCCAAGTCGGTGAGCGGCGGAGTGAGCAAAACGGACCGCGGAGGAGGAGAGAAAAGCGGGGAGCGCAGCTCCAAGTCCTCGGTGAAGAAGAGCACCGGGTCAAGGGGGGTGAGCAGGACGCACAAGCCGGGGGGCGTCAAGTCGAGCGCACATCAGGGGCAGCAGGACTACGTGTCTCCCGCCGATCACCACCAGGCGCTCTTCAAATCCAGGTCAGCGTCGGGCGCCAGACAGATACCGGAGAAGCAGGCGAGGCGCAGCAGCCACATGTTCGGCGGCGCAGGCAGCCTGGAGAGCGGGCCTCCCTCTGTGGGAGTACCGGCCAGTCCCACCCTCAGCAGCTCAGCGGAGTCCAGCGACCCGCTCAGCCTATATGAGGAGCACAGCCCCGGGGCCGGCGGAGAGGCATCACCACCGCCGTCGGCGGCTGCGCGGCTCCGGTACACACGTGCGTCCTCTCCGACGCCATCAGCCTCTCACTCGTCCTCCTCCGTCTCATCCTCCTCATCCGACGAGGAGCTGGAGGACGAGCGGCTCGAAGTGAACCAGAGCCCCGGGTTTGAGAGCATGTCCCTGGGCAGCATGGGCTTCTCTGACGCGGAGCTGGACCGGGACTTAGACTGGAGCTTCGGGGAGTGCGGGGCAGGGTCTCACTTCGACTTCCCCGACTACTGTACGCCGGAGGTCAGCGAGATGATCTCGGGAGACTGGCTGGAGTCCACCATCTCCAATCTGGTGTTCACATACTGAAGGAACCAACGAAAGACAGACAGACAACCACCATGTCCCCACGTCTAAACTACAATAGCCCCCGACAGGCAAGTCAAGTGCGTGCGAGACCAGAATTGTTTCCGTCATTCTTTCAGTAAATAAGGGAGAGTGAGATAAGGAGGAAATGTGGCCTATATGCGCGTCCGGGTGTGTGTTGGTGTAGTTAACTGCTCCCAGACTCTTGGACTGGACTTATGGTGCGTTTGCTGAGCGCAGCGCACAGATGGGGAAATGCTTAGCTTGCATTTGGAGATTTAATGTAAGCAGAGACACGCCCATGCGAGCAGCAAAACGCACGGACTCTAGTGAGAATATCCTATTCAATCCGCGAGAGGAAGAGACTGAACACTGATTATAGAGTTGGTGGGCTGAACCTGAACATTTATAGAGAACTCGCCACTTTTGGTTACCCTTTGTTGTGTAATATCATAAACTTTTATGATATAGCCGATTCACATCGACCATCAAGTTGATATTCAGGTGTATTTTTTTCCGAACTCAAAAATAATGTTTAGTATCAATCAACACGCATGCCCCTCCCATAAGGAGGATTTGGTTGTTGTTGTTGTTGTTATTATGCGTCAAGTGTTCATTGCTGCGTAATTATACGCAATTTTGTGTGACCATAGAACACACAGTACACTATCACCAGCTTCTCTTTTCAACGGCAGGACTTTTAAAGAAAACAAGACTGACTGAAAAAAACTTCAGAATCCCTTTTTCTGATGAATCAATCCTTTACACTCAGTGCACAATTCAGGACCAATGATGCTCCCCAACGCGCATTACTCTCCGCTTAGTGCTTCAACAAACTTTGTAGTTCCTCTGTGTCAAGAAGACGACGTTTTTATATTGATGTATTTATACCGGCCAAACTTTTTTATACTTTGAAGTATTGTTCTTCTCTCGTACAGATCTCCGTTTTGTGTGTGTGTGTGCACATAAACACCTGTCTGTATCCAGCGCGGAAGGGCTAGAAGTGTATCTTATTTAAATGTCGACGTCTCTCACCTTTAAGGAGATTAAGTGTGTTATGATTTTCTACTTGTATTTTTGTACAAAATCTATAGAGAGGAGGGGGGTGGGAGAGGGTGGGAGGGTGGTGGGGGGGGGCGAGTGGGTAGCCTACAACATTGTTGTTTGGGTCTCTGATGTTTAGAACGGCAGAGGGGCTTGTTTGGCACAATCTAACCTCACACAATGTTTACAATATGTACCCACATGCTTCTTAAAGGCACAGTGACTCGATTTCACCAGCCAAGTATAAACAAAGCGCCACTGACGCCCCAGCAGCAGTCAGCCCTGCGTGGTGTGACTGCCTGCCTGGTGCGTCCCTCAGTATACACACACATAGACCTATATGAGTGAGAGAGAAAAAGCCTATTTAATAATATCAGTGGTTCTCAAACTTTTCTTTTTAATTTCAAGGACCCCCAGGCTGGGATTGGGTCAAGGACCCCCATAATTCAGAGAGTGTGCAAATGACCCTTCGGGTCCATTTGGTTCCATTTGCACACTCTCTGAGTTACAGATCTGTAAGGGTCCATTTGGTGGCTAAGTATCAATAATTTAGCCCCTCAAGGACTCCTGGGGGGTCCACGGACCCCACTTTGGGAACCACTGATTTATATATACTCCATAGTACGACACACACCGTCGTACTGTGGGGTACAAATGAGGCTAAAGATCCTAGACCTAGACAGTCACTGTCAAACAGAGCTACAGTAATACCTCTGTGTGCATTTTTATTATTGAGATAAGTTTTATTTGAACCACTGGATGGAATTTTCACACTCATTCCACTTGCCTAGACTTTTGGAGGGGAGGGGGGGGGGGGGACACATGAAGTGCTTCATCTGTTATTGCGCAAAATTGCATCGGAAAAAAAATAGTATTTAATCTTTCTGTACCTGTTGGCTACGTATAGCAGGCTAATTGTTTTCCTATATTATGGCATGGCAAATAGCATTTGTATTTCAGATTCAGGTATATGTAGCTATAGCTGTTGTGTTTAAGATTTTTAAAAAGAATAATGAACATGAAGATATTTATGTAAACTGACTGTACTATAGAGCAAAGATTGTGTGTTTTATGTATGATTATGATCAACAACAGGCACTAGAGTGGCCATCTTTGGACATCCCCTTATGTTGAAGATGATTGTGTGAGGAGGTTTTTGTTTGTTTGTTTTGTTTTGTTTTCTCTTCTCTCTCCAGACATCTTTTCTATTGTCTTTTCTGTTGTTTTTCATTTGTGCAATATGCTGTGTTTGATCATGTTTCGTCCAATCATGCCAATATCATTTGACGTTTTAGAACTCAAAACCAGCCAATATTTGGGTCAATCACTGCCTCTCAGACCTCTGTACAGATTGTTGTTTTTTTATTTGTTTTTGTTTTGTTTTGTTTTTCTTCCAAGAAGGAAATAAAATCAGCTGGAACTGAAAATGTCATCAAGTGTCTTTGCATGTAAAGCGAACCCTTGAAGGTACATATTTTTTTACACTTTTAAGAGTTAAATCAAATGAAGTAAACAGTACATCTGGTACAACACAATCCATTTAGTTGTGTTTGCAATTATCATGTAAGCACCATGCTCATTATAACGACATGTCTGGACCAGACAACACAGTCCGGGGCCCTTTTGAAAACCCCACGACTCAACAATACATACTGTAGTAAACATCTGACTCTGTGAGTGTACAAATGTAACGGGTCCATTTGGTTACATTTACACACTCACAGATTATAGTTACAAATGGATAAATTAACACTGAGGATTTTTACTGTGCAGGTGGTTCCTCGTTAGCACATTCCATGGTGAGCCACTCACACACATCCAATCTGATGTGTGTAAGCGGCTATGTGTGTGTGCGTGTGTGTGTGTGTGTGTGTGTGTGTGTGTGTGTGTGTGTGTGTGTGTGTGTGTGTGTGGTTGCTGCAGGTGAAGTGTGTGGCTGCAGACGGTGAATCAAGAATCAATAGAAGTGGTCTCTCTCTCTCTCCCTCTCTCTCTGATTCCACACGTGGAGGAAACGTGGCTGCCATGGAAACACTATCGAAGTGAGAGGCTGCAATCCACAGGGGAGTCGCGTGCCTGTGTGTGTGTGTGTGTGTGTGTGTGTGTGTGTGTGTGTGTGTGTGTGTGTGTGTGAGTGAGAGAGGGATAAGGGACACAGACAGATCCATGGAAGGGGGAGGGGTGTCAGACGTTTCGGCGAGGCATGACTGGAATAAAGGGGGGAGGTTGGCGTAAGGTTGTGTGTGTGTGTGTGTGTGTGTGTGTGTGTGTGTGTGTGTGTGTGTGTGTGTGTGTGTGTGTGTGTGTGTGTGTGTGTGTGTGCGTGCGTGTGTGCGTGCCAAAAGGGAGGGGTGCCTGTCTGGTCCTGGGTGGATCGTGCAGGAGACTGCCCCCAAATCCAATTAATTCCTTCTGGATGCATTCATTTGTCTGGTGCATCTGACGAGAAAGAGAAGGCGACAGAGAGAGAGAGAGCGCCTTGAGGTACAGTATTTAGTGTGTATCAATTTACGCCCCTTATTCCACAGGAGACACTGGTAATTATTACCATCTCTCTCTGTCAGGGGAGCAGGATGCCACATCCGGCTTTAGTTTGATGTATCTGGGAGGGTAATGAGAAGGATATGGCATGGTCATTACACACATGCACTCAGACACATGTTTGTATTACTATACTTGTGAGAACTTCCAAATTTTAGAATGGCAATTTCATAAATATCATTTTTTACCGTTTGTTTGCCACTTGTAACCGTAACCCTACCTGAGTTTCTATTTAGTTGTGCTGCGACACCTTGTAGATCCACTATTTTCAGTGTGTGACACTGGCATGCAACTATAAGTATAAATCGGCATAGTCTAACCCCAACGTGAATCTTTTCCTAATTGTAAGCCTAACTCCCCAACATATTTTTATAACCATAACAATATTTCTCTTGTGAGGGGCAGGAAAATTGTCCACATTTCTCAAATTCTACTGTACTTGACAGGACATTTGGACCCCACAAGTATATTACTACAAGCACACACGCGCGCACACACACACACACACACACACACACACACACACACACACACACACACACACACACACTCACACACACACACACACACACACACACACACACACACACACACACACACACACACACACACACACACACACACACACACACACACACACACACACACACACACACACACACACACACACACACACACACACTCTCTCTCATATTCATAAGAAGTGGTGGCCCAGATGTCTGGAATAGGCTGCCGGTCACATGGGAACAGATTATTGTTTTGACTGTGTGTGTGTCCTCATTTTAGACAAGGTGGCATTCCTGTCATGTGCCGATATCTGGTAGAGATGTGGAAAATCTAATGGAAGAGTGATGTGTGAACTCTGTCTCCAACATTTTGTATCTTGGGACTGTACAGTGGTGGAAAAAGTACTCACATTACTACTCACAAGTAAAAGTATCAATATGCAATGTAGAAATACAAATGGCCGAAATGTATATAGGGCTGAAGTGGTTAATATATGTTTTGTAATAATAATCAAAATGTACAAAGTAACTAGTACCTAAAGTTTTCAAATAATTGTAGTGGAGAAGTAAAAGTATTGAAAATCAGAAATACTCCAGTAAAGTAAAAGTACCTCAAAATTGTACTTAACTATGGTACTTGAGTACATATTCTTAGTTACTTTCCACCACTGGGATTGTACAGTATATATATATATATATTTTTACATTTCATTGCATCTATTGATATTGGTAGTACTGCAAGTGCTCTCTGGCAAACTTTTTCTATTTTACTTCCTAGTTGTAATTGGGTCAAGTGATTGGACTTGACCTGCTACTCTCTCTGCCAATTGGGGTTAGACCCTATACCTATGTGAAGTTACCCTCCACACATAGCCTGTAGGCCCTCCTACAAACTCAGTTTTACCATTAGTGCAGTGATTCTCAACTTTCATAATTTCAAGGGCTCCCAGTTTGATATAGTATGCATTAGGTCATGGACCCCCATTTTATAAGAGTTGTATCTCTGAGACCCCAATCTTAGAACATTTTTCTTGTTCGACATGATTTGGTCTGTCAAGATATGGTCTGTCATTTAGCCCAGAAGTCCTTTAGTGTCTATGTACTGTATAGGTATAGAGAAACTGTATTTGGTCCTCACTAATGTTCATTATAAGACGTCACCATTTCTGTCTATTTGGTCTGTGTCTCAGGGGAGGGCTGTGAACAGTTCAAAAACGTGCCTACCAGTGACATCACTAGAAGGCAGGTCTGATCCTTTCAAACAAGATTCCAACCCTTTGTTTTATTTCATTATTTTCATTAATGCAAGTCCAGAGCATAGAAACAGAAGACATTTATCTTGCATTAATAATAATACAAAATATTTTATTATATTATTTTGTATTATATTTTAATATATTATTATTATTAAGAATAATAAAAAGGTTGAAATGTAGTTTGAAATATCCAAACCTGCCTAAGATGATGTCACTGGTAGGCATGTTTCTGAACTGTCCACAGCCCTCCTCTGAGACACAGAGTACACAGATGGTGGCATCTTATAATGAGCAATAGTGAGGAAGTGGTCCTTTAACTATGAATCATTTAGCTGGGGACCTCCCTTTGAGAACCCCATAGGTACAGTACAACAGCCTAACTGTATAATGATCCTATGTTCAAATTGGCTTGAGGGAGCCAATCTCTGATGTCATGTTCATGTCACCATGACTCAGCCATAGCCATATAAGGAGTTTCCAATGCAGCTACGCCCAAATATGGAGTGTTGTTGTCTAACATCAATGTGTAATCATGGCATCAGGTGCAAACAAATCACTCAGCTCCATATATGGGCATAAAAGGGGGCATGTCCATATATAGGCATATACTTATGACATCAGGGATCTCCATATATGAGCATAAAAGTGACAAGAACTGGCAGATACAGAAATGTCCATATATTGGCATATCAGAATGCCAATATGGGCATATACTGATAACTTCAAGGATCTCCATATGGGCATAAATGGACAACATATACTGAGATCTCTCCATATATGGGCATATCAGTCGGATTGGCAGTGAGTGTAACATAGGTGTGAGGGCCGCTTAGCTTAGCATGAACACAGCTTAGTATGAACACAGCATTTCTAGGTTTTTGCTCAAAATTTTGTTGAAAAAGCATGGTGGCGTCCGGGGACCCCCAGGAGTCTGTGGGTTTGAGGTGTCTCCAGCCAAATTAATTGTTAATTTCATTGATCAATTTACTTGAAATTATTGATTAGTGATTATTTTAACAATACGTTTTAGTATAACCACTATGAATATATTTCTCATGTACAAATATGACATTTAGTCAGTCCTGCTCAAACAGTCATATTAGATTTTAATTTAGGCTTTATCAAACCATCTTTTCATATGAGAGTAGGCTTAAAAGGTGTCAATTGCTTAATGAAAGTCAATTTGGGGGCACACGACATTAAATATTTTTGAAGAGCCCTATAATGAATCAATCTGCTGGTGGTGGGATGAATTGTTTGCCTAATATCCAACACGTGGTTGACTCAGTCAGTCAGTCAGTCAGTAGCAAGACGACCGTGAAGTTGAAGGCGGGACAGAAAGTCATAACGCTGCCTCTCTCTCTCTCTCTCTCTCTCTCTCTCTCTCTCTCTCTGCACCTTCTATGCATGAACAGACAAAGAAATAACTAAACACCGCCTTTAATCTGGCACGTCTCCAACTTTGTTTCATTGATCTTTCTCCACGCGCCGCTTCACAAACAACGCGCGAATATAAAACACAGAAGAACACAATGGAATTGGAAAGAAAAGTTGAAATCAACAGTTTGTTTGAGCGTTCATAACAAGAAACTTCATCCCCGATGAAGTCATGTGTCAGCGTGTTTGAGCTGAGGAGGACAAAGGAACATCAGACATGAACATGGCAGAAAGTATGCGAAATATTTGGGAAGATGAAATCATCTCGAGTCGGGAACAAGGAGCAGGTTTTTGGCAGGTAGGGGAGAAGCGTCTTCTTCAGCTATTAATAACGTATCGTTTAATTTGAAAAAAGAACAAACGAGATGCTGTGTTTTTCTGTTTTCTCATCAAAGTCAGCCGGCTACCTGTCTGGGGAAAAAACTCCACATCATTAAAAAAAAAAAACTTTGGGCTTCAAGGTTGTTTAAACGACACATTTTCACTTGACAAACGGGCGACGAAAGGCATTTATTAATTTATTTAAAAAAGTTACTTATTGCTGCATGTCCTGTAAATGTAGAGTTGGTTGGAGGGACTTTGAATAATTCATATCGAAGCCTAATTGCAAAATGCAGTTTGTCAAAGGCTTTTTAAAGTCATAGTCATGACAGAAATGAGCGTCTGCAAACTTTATTTGACATTAAGTAAACATGTCAAGTCAAGATTTGACTGTTTAGCCGGCGGCTGTATGTTTCAGCACAGCAAGGGCTGGACAGCGGTTCTTTGGAATGAGGGGTGATCAGTGTTGCCATGTCGGCTTACTATAAGCGACTTTGGGCTTGTTTTTCTGTAAAGTTGCTTGTAAATATCGGTGTTTGCGGTTTTTTGGGCTTGTTTCCAAAGTATTCTTGCTTATTTAGGCTTGCTTCCAGAAACATATATATATATTTTTTTAAACCAGTGGTTCTCAAATATTTTCATGAAAATGTTTTGTGCCACAGGGGAGCATTTGTGTTGTTAGAATGTTTAAAAAGAAAATCCAAATATTACACATTTTATTGCAAGAAAATAGCAGATCTAAAAGCTGCTATTCTTTCTCAAACGCATAGGTTGTAAGTGCTCATGTGACCTAAGTTGCTTCTTTTGGGCTTGTTTTCATACACCTGGTTGCTTATTTCTCTCACACAATCTGGCAATACTGGGAGTGATGGTGACAAGCATGGAACTGCACTGCTGAGAGTCAGGCTCAAGCTCTTCCTATACTGTGGCTTTTTATCAGTGGGGGGGCAAAGTACTCAAATGTTTTACTTAAGTAAAAGTACCAATACCACAATGTAGAAATATAAAAAATGTACTTGAGTAAAAGAAGGCCTACAAAAGTATTGGTCAAAATGTATCGCGATGAATTGTGAGCTAAGTAACTAACTAAGCTAAGTTTTCAAATAATTGTAATGAAGGACGAGTACAATATTTGGTTCTGAGATGTAGTGGAGTAGAAGTAAAAGTATTGAAAATTAGAAACACTCCAGTAAAGTAAAAAAAAGTACAGTACTTGAGTAAATGTACTTATTTACTTTATACCACTGCTTTTTATGACCTATGTCAGGGGTCTCCAACAGGGGGTCTGTGACCCCTAGGGGGTCCTCAAAGTTACTACAGGGGGGCCACCAAATCTTTGTGTGATATGATTTTTATGTTTTACATTAACCACTTACTTGAACCTTAGCATCCCTTTTCTGAGGAGAACTTTAGCCAAGAATAGCCGATCTACAAGCAACGCCTCGCAGCGCCAGGCGTAGTGTGCTTGTAGATCGGCTATTTTTCGCAAAGAGGTATGGTGTGGAGGGAAAAGAGAGCAGACCAAGTAAAAAAAAAGAACAAAGTTAATCTGAAACACAATTTTATACAATATAGAGGGGGTCCCTGCTTCATCTCTCTCTCAGCTAGGGGGTCCTTAGCTTGAAAACGTTGAAGACCCCTGACCTATGTCATAAAGTCTGAATATAGCCCATAAACATGTTTTCATGTTGTGCAGTAGCATACAGTCATCACTGTCTTTCAATAATTGATTTGGGGTACAATAACTCACAGCATTCAGTCTGCTTTTTAAGGACCACATGGATTATGCTTATCACGAGCACATCTCCATTCACAGGAGCACTTTATTTTAAGTGCAATAAATATTGCAGGGATAGTTTGTTCTTGGTAATTGCTGCAGGGAGTTGCCCCAACAGCAACATAAGGGAATTCACTTTCAGAGGGGACAGTGCAAGATGCATCCTATGATATATTGTACTATTTATATCCCCCAGTGCATTTAGTGTTCATTCGTATGGTTTCAGGCAATGCATGTTTGTATCCAGCTGCATATGAAGAGATAGTTATTGTTAAGATTGTTGAAACAAACAATAAATGGGATGAAATCCTGAGCATCAATTTACCTCTGAGAGTGTAAAAAGGAACCCTGGATGTTTGCAGTGTACAATAGTAAGATTAGAGATAGGATGAATGGACAGACCAGTGCTGGCGAAAGCTTCATGCTGAAACAGCTGTATTGTTTCTCAAGCTACATTCAACATTTTTGTACTGTAATACACTTTTAAAGAATGCTGTGAGAGTTTCTGTGATTATTTCTTTGGGAGAATACGATATATACATAGCAGTGATTCTCAACCTTTTTAATGTCAAGGACCCCCGGCACTAGCCCACGGACCTCCATTTGATATGATTGTTAACTATAAAATATGGTTAAAGTGTTTTAAATGATTCTGACCCCACAAGGACCCCTGGGGGTCCCCGGACCTCACTTGGAGAACCAACGGTATACAGTAGTCTTTGGGAACAGTGTTTCCTGCTGATATTTCGTGGGTGATGGGGTCTATCTGAGGTGACTGTGGTCATTAGTTGTCACCTGGGAAGAAGCTGGTGAGAACAAGGCAGGTGGTGTTGGTCTGAACTTGACAATATCATCTCAAAGGTGGTTAAAATCCTTACGTACAGGTGGGTGCATGGATGTGCAGGGTCAACAGCAATCTTATGTGTTGACGGGGTCTCTTCTTGTGCTTCAGCCACTCGACAAATGGAGGTCGGTGCTCTTAGAAAGGACACAGTACTAAAAACTTTTCTATGGGCTACTTCCCAAACCCCAAACCACAGAACTTTTTTGCAGATTTCAAATTTGATACTTTGTATGGTCATGTTATGTGAAACTTTCAGTAATATTGTCTTTAAAGATGCATCATTATCAGTCCTCATGAGCGGATTATTAAGGCTTGGCAAATTTCAAATCTGATGGTGGTTGTTTGCAGAAGACATTATTTTACCACTATAGACACATCGATTCGCTTCAACGCTTTAATAAGGTGCCAACAAACAAACAACATTTTGACACACTGCGTATTCTTCAGAGTCCTGAAAGCAAAAACAAATTAACAAACAAGATTTTGCCTCTAAAAAAGTAAACTAGGTTAGGAAAACTAGGAAGTCGGTGAGAAAACAAAGATACCATTATCTCTTAGGACTGTGGCACGTTGAAACGTTAGTGCTTTGTTTGTTTCTTTGCACCTTATTAAAGCACTGAAGTGAATTGAGTGCTCCAGTATCTTTTTCGTTAAGACGTGGCCCATAGAACTGTTTTAGCAATCTGAGTAGCACAACAATAACATATCTGCAAGCTCACAACTCATTTTCTTTTTGTTTTCTTTTTCTTAGCAATTTTTTGGTGCGTGACATCAGCCTGCAACTAAGTATAATTCTGGCTTTAGGTGCCCTTGTTTTCACCCTGGCAGGAAGGCTGACAGAAGGGGCAGCTACAGTATAGGTCAGGGTAGCCAATAGTCAATCAAGCTGATTGTACATTAGTGCAGTGTTTCTCAACCTGTGGGTCGGCTTTTTAGGGGGGTCCCCAGCTAACGGTGAAGTGACAATTTAAGGACTTTGAAGAGCTTTTTAACCTATTCAATCCGAGAATGCATCTGTGTCATTTTAGATTTTAGCTATAACCATTATTTTATACTTTGGCTATTCAAAAATAGCAGATAGCTTGTAGATCTTCTATTTTTTGAAAAATCTTGAACATATGTGCAAATCTATGAATATACTGTTGTGACACTGCCACATAAATGTGTGAAATAATGTATTTCCTGTCCAGGTATGATGAGTATTGAAAGAAAAAGATACACAAGAAACATAACATACTTGGTGATTACAGGGGAATATATTGGTTTAAAATATGGTTGAATATTTAACACCTAAATGTAGTGTACGGGGAAAAAAGCTTGTTTTGTGGAAGGTGATTATGGCCATTATGATACATTTTCTGTTGACATATGGTTCACTCATAGGGGGAGCTGTGGGGGAAAAGCAGCACACAAAGTTCCACAGGAAGTGAGGTATCAGGAACATCTATAAAAGGACAGGAAGTGAGGCGGCCGGGGGTTCCATTTTAGGTATTGAAAAAATAGTGTTTGGTGGTGTTTGAGAAAGAGACTCTTGTAAGCCTAAACTAAACCAAAATCAGGAATTAATAAACCACTGAGTAGTGGCACCAGAGAACTTTGGGAGCTGGAAGGAGAGAA
Source organism: Gymnoscopelus microlampas (assembly GCF_963454915.1). Taxonomy (NCBI): domain Eukaryota; kingdom Metazoa; phylum Chordata; class Actinopteri; order Myctophiformes; family Myctophidae; genus Gymnoscopelus; species Gymnoscopelus microlampas. Next base: position 30,052,217 of record NC_139952.1, read on the forward strand.
GTTTGGTGGAGGAACATTTCTGAGGGTTTAGCGCTGAAGCCAGTCAGAGCTTTTGGACAAAGAAACCCATGTGGCCTCCTGACTTGAAGGTTGGGTGAGGAATATACTTTTTTTAATATTGGCTAGGATGTAATTGAAATCTCTGGTTGCTGTGTGGTTGGTCTAAGAAGGCACTGGTCCTCAAAGTGTGGTCCATGGACCCCCACTTTGGGACAGACTTGTGATTTGTAACCCCCTCAAGTCTGTAACTCTCACTTTGAGAACCACTGATCTAAGGAAGTCTTTGTTTGGTTAATTCATGTCTGTCACATTTCTATTTTTGGGCTTAAACCAGTTGTATTCCAGACATTAGATATATCTAAATGTCTGGCTACTGAGAGACTAGAAGCAAACTAATGATAGGGTGCTTTTGCTTTTTAACCGGTAACACTGGACCAGGATTGGTTGGATTCCTGCAGGAAGAACACAGTTGTTGGTCCTTTTGTCAATACAGCAGAGGATAATGTCATCACTGTCTAGGGTGTTGGAGATAGATAAGGGACAGTGTTGCTGTGTGTGTGTGTGTGTGTGTGTGTGTGTGTGTGTGTGTGTGTGTGTGTGTGAGATCGTGGGCTTGTTTTTGTTGACCTTGCTGCTTGTTTCTCTTGCAAATTCTGGCAACACTGATAGTTGGGAGCCTGGGAGCTTCAGTGATTTTGCTGAGTTCACAGTTGAACCACTGTTCTCCAGAGGGTGATGGGCTGCTAAATGGGTTGTTTCTTAAAGGGTCATGAAACCCCAGTTTACACCAGCACGCACACACACACACACACACACACACACACACACACACACACACACACACACACACACACACACACACACACACACACACACACACACCTCTGTAGATAACTAAATGCAATAGGCCTCATTCACGAAACAAGCTTACATCATATTTGATCTTAAAAATGCTGGAGCAAGTGTTTCCACAAGTGTAGTCTGATTCATCATTCTTCTTAGCTGAATCTGTTCGTTTGTACACACACAACCCACGTCTGCTCTGAGATATGCATGGAAAGGGCTGGAAACATACATGAGTGAAGCCAGTTAGAATGCCTTATTCCTTATGCAAACTCAATTACAGTAATGCCAAACCTCAATCTAAATGTTGCTGTGCCCAACATTTGTCAAAACAAATGTTGGGCACACCAAGAAAAAATGTTTGTTCAATGATCTATTGCTTGTTTTTGAAGTAAGGATGCATAACTGGGCTTATAGACATGAGGCAAATTCAAACAGATTTGTATTTATTTTCAAGTTGAAGCATTCAGAGCAGAACATAATTATTATGTCCTTAAGTGTGTTTTACAGTTTCTGTGAGTGTGACCACAATTTGGCAACGTGTTAACGATGTCCTATCAGAATCAATTGTAATATGTCACATCACAGGTTTACAGGTGCAATTTGTTTTTGTGCATGCTCCATCGTGAGAGAGAGAGAGAGAGAGAGAGAGAGAGAGAGAGAGAGAGAGAGAGAGAGAGGAAAAGGCATTTGTAGAGTCGGCCCCAGCCTTAAGGAGAAAAAACATAGAAAAGAGACCGGTCAAAACAAAAAGATAGTTGGCCACAGAGTAGGCTCCTTTCGTTACACACAAGGCTGACCTTATATTTAACCATGATGTAGTAGTTCTATCTGTTGTAGACAATACAACTGCAGCTCATAAAATGTATAATGGGCGCAATAGATTTAGATGTATCATGTACCACTGTGCAAGCAATGACAATATTGTACTACTGTCTATGCTTGCACTGTGGCATATCCCTGGCTCTGGGCAGTGGGCACACCTAAATCAAGCATTATTAATCCATTATTAATGCTATTAGCTGCAGCTGCATTGCTTACCTGCCTGCCACGTTGTTGCCCTTCTGCCGTTTTTAACCTCGGGCAGGAAAACAAACTAACCCTAACTTAAGGGTTCCCACAGAGTTGAGTGAGCTCATGTACAGGCGCTCAGGTGCACCTCTTTTCTGCACATGAAAATGTTTGTGGGGGTGTTTTTAACCATCCTCCGATTTTAAATAACCTCTTTAATATGTGCCTATTTATTAACCCACCACAATATATATTGAATGTTATTCTATTTTCTTACATAATGGGGACACTTTAGTGTTGTCATATAGGCTATATTTACCTTGCAGACGTCACCTCTGTTATTTAATTCATGAAACTGGACCAGCTCTATGCATCCAGCCAGGGTCATTCCTATGTTAATTCATGCATGCTGTTGACACTCTGCAGCTTTCGTAAGTGTTGATAAGAGGTGCTAATGGTTGTTTTTGATCGATACGCGGGCGGCTCTGAACTAGTGGAGCGTCCCACCTCCAGTAGTACCCTGCCTATAAGGGCACGGTCACACATACACTTGAGAACTGTCAGCGTCCCGTTCACTTCCATTCTATGAGAGCAAGGGGTGCAGAGTCTGAATGCATCTGAAGCATCATAGTTGAGTCCAACATTGGTGAACTTTGGTGAAGAAAGCGCCATGGTTGACCCCACTTGACAGGTATTTTGCTTGTAGTTTTCTTTGACTTACATTGGAGTGGTTGGCTCCCTCAAACGGATTACACACCAGAACACCCACACTACCCACAACCCGCAAGACAACATGTCAAATTGACACGTCTGCGTTGTGTGACTACACCTCTGATGCAGATATGTGACCGTAACCTTATACTTGACCTTGACCGTTGACCTCTACTTGACTCGACGTCTGTCAGGAAGTACGTTGTCCACACGGTGATTGTGGGGGCAACATTCAGCGTCGGGTCATTTCCCACTCGGAGAAAGGGACACTAATTGGCTTTCCTGGGATTGTTTGAATATTTTGGCACTCAAATTACTTATTCGCTCTGGCCACCAATATGGCACCGATGTAGGTTAAACAAACCAGAAGTGTTTCCTGCTATTTGACCCAGATCTTGGCAGTCAGTGATTCCTTTAAAAAAAAAAACACTTTCAACCTAGTGTGCATATTTTGGGCATGTTTTTAAAACATTTTTGAAAATGAGCTTGTAGATTTGTTAAATAAAGCTTAAGTGATTAATTTGAATGATGGTGTATTTTGCGGCAAATGATTTGACCACTTTAACCCTCAATTCAACTTGATCTTTGGCTCTGCACTTGGTCTGCTCTTTTTTTCCCTCTTAATTTTTTTCCCTCTTAACCAAATCGCCTCACTAAAAATAGCAGATCTGCAAGCTCACAACGCGTCGCTGCACGACACATTGTGAGCTTGTAGATCTGCTATTTTTTGCTGACTGTTCCCCCCTAGAATAGGGCTGCTAACTTTGAGGACCCCCTTAGGGGTCCCAGTCAGACCCCCTGTTGAAGACCCATGCCTTTACAGCATGCCACCTCTCTGCCAAAGACGGCTCCCTCCAAGAGAGAAACTGTTTCAGTTTGTTGGGTATTTCTACCTATTAATGGTTCAGTGTGGTGCTACTAGAGATAATAATTAACCCATTAAGACCTGAGGCCGCTTCTAAACATTTTCTAAATCCTAACAGTTTTTTGGAAAAAAATATATTTTCACGATTTTTCAAAAATAGCAGATCTACAAGCTCGTAGCGCGGCAAAGACATCTAAAGTGACACAGATGCGTTCCAGGTATCATTAAGACCGCTAATGCATCTGTGTCAATGTGTGCAAATCATTGAATATATTTTTAAAGCCAACATTTTTAACTAGAATCTTTGCTTCTGGGAGGTCCCTGGAACAAAAATTTTGAGTTGGGGGTCCGCGGCCAAATACATATCATTATGGGGGTCCTTGACATGAATAAAGTTTGAGAACCACTGATTATAGCAGCATAAGATTTTTCCAAAAAAAAAACAGGATTTAGAATACATTTGTAGAATCCCCAGAAGCAAAGATTGAGTTACAAATGTTCGCTTTAAAAATATATTTATTAAAAGATTTACAATGAGTTAAAGAAATCTAAAATGACACGGATGTGTTACCGGTGTTAATGGATTAACTGCCTAACGCTTCACCCAGGAACGGAACAACAGATTTCTGTTCCCGGCCCAGGAGTGCTGTTTAACTATTCCTTATGATGTTGTTACTCTCAGATTCAGGCGAATGAGGACAATTTTTACCACATCCCCGATAGAGGAAAACATTGTGAAAACATTTGTGCCATTGGCCAGTGGCTTCCTAAAGTTTCCATCCAATGTTTTTGAGCTCAGAGCCGAGCCTCTCAGGGGCATGAGATGAAAAGCTGAAAAGGGCACTTTGGCAAAACAGTTGTAGAGCCCGGGCATCGTCAAGAGACATTTTATTTTGAACACGGCATCTAAATACGGATTTGCTGTGACTTTGGAGAAGAACGGGCTGTTTTGATGCTCCAGCCATTGCCTTCATAATAGCTCAGAGATTACATTTGGATTATGAAACCTCCCTCACTCGAATGAGGCCCTCGTGGCTATATGGCTCTTCTTTTGAGAAAAATGTTGCTCTCATCCAAGCCTGAAAAATACCCCATTAGGGTGACTCACTTGTTATTTCATCATTATGAAAGGTAAATTGAGGGCAGCCATCATGTGTCCTACATATCCTTTTGCACATGTCCATCTCATTTTGTGATTCATGCTTGTTTTTTTCTACCTCCAATCTAGGGCTGGGCAATGTATCGATATTATATTGATATCGTGATTTGAGACTAGATAAGGGGTCTTCAAAGATTTTCAGGTCAATGACCCCTTAGCTGAGAGAGAGATGAAACGGGGACCCCCACTACATATATTGTGTACTACAGTAATTGTATTGCAGATTTTACTTTTTCATAGATTGCTTCATAGACTATTTTAACAGCACTAATCAGTGTTGTGTAAATTACGGTTATGTTTTTTGTTTGTTTTGTTTGTTTTACACATTCAACTCTGACTACCAGAAATAAAAATTGTAATGTGTATTTTCAGACATACAACCACTTAAACCCTCAGTACTTAGACTTGACCTATGGCTTTGTATTTGATCTGCTCGTTTTTCCCTCTACACCAAACCTCTGTTGAAATTAGCCGATCTACAAGCATACAACGACTCGCAACAAAAGCCGTTGCGAGCTTGTAGATCTGCCATTTTCGGCTAATGTTCCCTTCAGAATAGGGATGCTAGGGTTAACGTTCCTTTCACACAAAGATTTGGCGGCCCCCCTGTAGTAACTCTGAACCCCATAGGGGTCCCGGACCCCCTGTTGAAGATCCATGGACTAGATATTGTCTGGGATTTGGGATATCGTAATATCGTGATAGGGTTTACTCTTCCTGGTTTAAATCACTTAAGCACTATACTTTCACAAAGTTTCATTTTTCAAAAATAGCGAGAATAGCAGATCTACACGCTCAGAACACGTCATATTGTGTGGCATTGTGAGCTTGTAGAATGTGATATTGTCATCACAACACAATATTGTGGTGGCAATATTGATATTGAGGTATTTGATAAAAAATATTGTGATATTTGATTTTGTCCATATTGCATACATATCCCATATCATGAGTGGAGGTTCAGGTTGGGCCCTCACATGTGCCCATATAAGGAGATCTCTGTATCTGTCAGTCCATGTCCCTTTTATGCCCATATATGGAGATTCCTGAGGTCATCAGTATATGCCCATATATGGGCATACCACCTTTTGTGCCCATATATGGAGGTGACTCGTGGTTTGTTTATGGTTATGTTGACATAGTGACGTGGCCGTGGTTTGTTTATGTTGTCATAGTGACGTGGCCGTGGTTTGTTTATGGCTGAGTCAGAATGACGTCAGAGGTCCGCCGGCCCGCCCTCCCATTAGTCAATTTTAATATAGCATGATGTGAACTACTGTAGGAAAAGTTGAAGTGTCAAAATGAACCATGGTTTGCTTCATATTGTCCAAAAGGTGTCTCCTCAGCCTGCACCGTTGAATCATCATTATTCTAATAGATAGGCAGAAAAACACGTCTTTCTCACTGCCCAATCATTTATCAGTTACTTTCAGGGTGAAGACAGTCTCTCACTGTGGCTGATCATGGATGGTTGAACTGGTCAATAGATGTTTGGCACGGAGTCATTGATTGTGACAGTGGCACGCCGCTCATGTCTGTCAACATCACACCGGTGGAGCGTTTTTCTGTTTGTGGATGGTTACACTGTTAAACCTCTACTGCAGTGGTGCACCTGTGGGCCGCGAGGATATTGCAAGTGGGCCGACATATAATTGGCAAAACATTACGATTTTTATGATAATATAACAATATAAAATGAATCATTTAATTTCATTGTGATACTGCTAAATAGGAAATTATAGCATACTGCACTACATTGGTTCCAATGATCCAAGCCGGAACACAAGCCGTTGATTGATCATAATTCATAACATGCTCTGAAAATGCACACACACAGATGGGTGGGCCGCCAATGCTTTTGAGATTTTCAGGTGGGCCCTGAACCAGAAAAAGTTCAGAACCACTGGTCTACTGTTTTTGTCGCATTTTGACCCTCCTAACTCCACAGTAATTAGACTTTGTTGTACTACTGGTCTTCACAGTACATACGACACTCTTTGTAGGTGTGTGTGTGTGTGTGTGTGTGTGTGTGTGTGTGTGTGTGTGTGTGTGTGTGTGTGTGTGTGTGTGTGTGTGTGTGTGTGTGTGTGTGTGTGTGTGTGTGTGTGTGTGTGTGTGTGTGTGTGTGTGTGTGTGTGCTTTCACGCCAGCGCATGTGCACACACATGTGTGCGAAGCAAGCACATGCGTCTGTGCACGACTGTGTGTGTGTGTGTGTGCATTGCGACATGTCTTAGGGGGAAGCTGTGAGATATGTTGTTGTGACATGCCTTGTCTTCCGTTGTGCAGAAGAAGAAGAAAAAAACAAAGACAGTCGCTGCAGGATCCAGACAGCATAACTAATTAGTCACGAATGCACATACACACACGCACAAACATGATGCGCGCACACACACACACACACACACACACACACACACACACACACACACACACACACACACACACACACACACACACACACACACACACACACACACACACACACACACACACACACAGCATGCATACATACGGGAGGCAGTGAGTAGGATATGATGTCACCTCCATAACCATAATTACCCGTCATAAATCATGTGGTGTGACACCCCTGTCACACAGACTGAATGGGTGTCCTCTGTTCCGGGCAGGGATGGTTGCATTTTACTGCCGCCGTGCCAGTGTGAGGCGGCCGCGTCCTGCCAGTGTGGCAGTGGCATGCACACCATGCGCCTGCCGCCTCGAACCCCGTTGTGTGAGTCCAGCTCAAGTGTTATGTTTTGACACTCGCCTTCCCCTCTCCCCATTGTAACTTCCTGAATGATACAAAGTGTTCCTTTCTGGTCCGGCGTCGCTATCTCTCCGCAACAGTCCACGGGGCGCACTGTCTTTTAACAATGCGGCAGGCAGGCTCTCTCAACGCGGGTGGTCATGGTATGTAACGTCTCTGGGTGGTGTATTATTGTATGGTGCTGCGGTATATATACTGTATGTACGCGTGTTTGTCCTCTAGCGCCCGCGTACTGTTAGTACTGAAGTGTCCTTGCGTTGCGCTGCAACAACGCGGGGAGTTTTCATTCCCCTGTGGATCCGTTGCACTCATGCACCGCATGCACATACCCACCCATACAACACATATGGAAACAAAAGTGCTGACGGTGCTGGATGGAAGCAGCTTCGCTGTCACTGGAGCCCTTGAAGTGTGGAAACGGCAAGCATGCGCTCCTCATTCTGTTCAACTCAAATCCGCAGACACCTCTGCTCCCCACAGACCCCCCCCCCACCACCCTTTCCCTCTCTACCTGCCTACTCCTTGTTTCCCATCTCCCCCCTTTCTCTCATACATTAATTGAAAATGTATTTATACACTTTCAATTAATAATACATTCTCAAGACGTTGGCTGTCTTCTCTGCTGTGTCTCGCTGTCTCTGCCCGCCTTTCTCTATCTCATCTTGGTCTCTCTCTCTCCCTCTCTCTCTCTCACCCTCCCTCTCTCTCTGACACACACACATGTGCTCGCATTTTTCGCAAACGCACTGCACTCCCCTCACATATAGCTCTCACACAGTTGATCAAATACCCGGAGATTTGCCGAGCTATATTGGTCTCTCCTCCCACAGTGGTTGGGCTTGTGTAATCTTTCCTTATATAAGTGAGCTGCAGGCAGGCTGGCCATTACATCTGATACAGTGCACTTGAGAGGAGAACCGACCTCCAAGATTTGTTGGGTTTGTGCGTGCGCACGTGTGTGTGTGTGTGTGTGTGTGTGCGCGCGCGTGCGTGCATGCGTGCGTAGGTGTGTGTGTGTGTGTGTGTGTGTGTGTGTGTGTGTGTGTGTGTGTGTGTGTGTGTGTGTGTGTGTGCACATCAAGACGACATCATCAAGGTTAACATCAGCAACTTAGAGACTCGACAGCAAGGCCCCGAAGGACATTCATTTTCGATATGCTTTGGGGGAAAAGAGGGTTAGCTTGGAGAGGAGGTGGGGAGAGGAGAGGGAAGGATGAGGGGATGTGGGGAGAGGAGAGATAATTATGAGGAGAGGAGAAGGAAAGTTGAGAGCAGGAGAGGAGATGTGGGGAGAGGAAAGGAGGAGGAGGAGAGGAGAGAAAATGAGATGTGGGCCTTGGATAGATACGACCCTATACATAGAGCCATGATATATTTTCCAGATGCATGGCCCTATAAGTATACAGCGACATGCAGCGAGGGGTGGGGGGCCGGGTGGGGTGTAGGGGCATAAAGCCATGGAAGTAAAGCGAATGAGAGAGAGAGAGAGAGAGGGAGAGAGAGGGAGAGAAAGAGAGAGTGAGAAGGAGAGAGGGAGCAAGGCAAGGCACCCAGCAGCAGACGTGAGGTTGGGCGAGTGCAGAGCACATCTGTAAAAGCCATTCCTCCATAAGGTACGAGAGGAAGACGGAATAAAGATAAATGTCCTGTGACACTCTGAAACTGGGCCAAACCATGGTGTGTTTAAACTGATCCATATGGGCCCAGTACAGCACAGAGGCTGTATAGGGAGAGAGGAGGGGCAGAGAGAGAGAGAGAGAGAGAGAGAGAGAGAGAGAGAGAGACAGGGAGAGAGGGAGGGTGGGGGCGGAAGCTTGGGAATGGGGGGACAGAGAGAGAGAGAGAGAGAGAGAGAGAGAGAGAGAGGGGCCAAGGGAGACAGGGATTGATTGAGACACTGAGTGCGAGGAGAGAGACAGTTGGTTATGGGGCTTTTCCATAGTATGGTACCAGCTCTACCCAACTCGAATCTATTAGACTCTACTCCAGATAGGACTCCCCTCGATGTCGCTGGTCATCATTGCGACGGCTAACACTGTGTAGGAGAGTGATAAACCATACTGAAGTTAAGGCTAAGTGTTGCCTGGAAATTATCTGTATTTCAC
>NC_139952.1:30066680-30146680 GCF_963454915.1 Gymnoscopelus microlampas
ATGTCTCCCTTTTCTCTCTGTGTGCATTCTTCTACTGAGTAGCAGGCTAGGACCCCCACACATTGCAGGAATGCGTGTGTGTGTGTGTGTGTGTGTGTGTACGCCCGTGTATGTGTGTGTGTAATTGCCCTCTTCGTGTTAAAAGTGTTCCATGTGGTCCATTTCTCTAAATATAACAATAGACCGTTAACGGCAGGAAGCTGCAAGTATGTAGGTTTTTACTGTGTGCGTATGTGTGTGTTTGTATGTGTGCGCGTACATGCGTGCGTGTGTGCATGGGTATGTGTGTGTGGCTTTGCGTGCGCGTAAGTTCACACATGCACTCGATTGCTTCTACAGCTGCAATCCCCTTAGTGGCCCAGCGCAATCAGTACACTTCAGCTGTGCTGTGTCTCCCACTCGGAGCACTAAGCCATTTTACACACTACCACACAAACACACACACACACACACACACACTCACACTCACACTCACACTCACACTCACACTCACACACACACACACACACACACACACACACACACACACACACACACACACACACACACACACACACACACTGATGTCTCAATCACTCTCCTACTAGTCAGGAGTCCAGACTGTGCTGAGTTCTTCCAGACAGGCTAAAGTTTAACGACTTGAACCCTAGCATCGCTAGTCGAGGGGCGAACGTTCGACGAGGACAGCCAATCTACAAGCTCCCAGAACGGCTATGAGCTTGTAGATGGCTATTTTTGGCTAATATATTTGGAATGGAGGAGGGGAGGTTTAGACCCCTGCATGGGGGACTCCGGTTGTATATACCGTAGGGTTTAAGTCAGGGGTGTCCAAACCTTTTTCAAAGGGGGCCATATTTTAAAATATGAAAACACATTAGGGCCGACCATAACACAGTTACAAAGCTACAAATGCATCGCATTACAACAATTTAATTTAAATAAGTGCAATATCAATAGTCTTTTGTTGGCAGTGTATCCAAATGTCATCTGTACAGTGAATAAAAGCCCCAGTTGTCTTTGAGGGGGTTCCAGGGGGTCCCCAGCTAAATTAGTTATAGCATCAAAAGTTGCTAAAGTGTTACCACTTTCTCTTTCTATTTTATTTTGTACCCCCTTTAGTCGTTGTGCCAATTGATTCATCCCCACACACGTCTGTGTTGTCACTGCTGATGTATTCTACTGACTCACCTGCCAGTGAGGAGCCCCCACTGGGAGGACATAGGTCCTTCGTCCTACTCCTCCCGCCCGACAAAGTCGGATGCACCACGGTGGAGTCAAACCCACAACCTCCGTGGTGGTGGGCAGGGACTTTACCACTGCGCCACTGGTCCTTGACATGAAAATGTTTGAGAACCACTGCTTTTAGCCTCTTTATGTGTCCTTTCGCATTGGTGTCAGTCTCTCAATAATTCACAAGGCCAGCAGAGTGGCATTTGGACAAAATAAAAGCTCTGAAATTTGAGATTATTTCGTGGGACATTTCTTTAGACGTATGCATTTATTGAACAGGATTTAACACCACACACCTGACCACACCAGGGGACACGTGAAATTCATATTTTATTACAATTTAGACACGTTTCTTAGCTCAAAAATCGTATTGCACGGTATGAGTGAGGTTTAAACTGTTTGAAACAGACCCTAACATCCAAAGTATGAAGAGCAGGGTGTGGGCTTTGATGGGGGGGGGGGTGTTCATTAGAGGTGTAGACAGCCTACCTGAGAGACACCTCTACACGCATGCGCGCAAGCACATGTGTGTATTACTATACTTGTGAAAAACATTTCAGGAAGGTGATTTTATGAATGCCATTTTATTTTTTGCTAACCCTAAGGCCGAAATTAGCTGATCTACAAGACACGTTTGAGCTTGTAGATCTGGGGTAGATCTGCACAAAAAATCGGGCTCAACTCCAACTCTAACCCCTAAACCTAGCCCCTAAATGCCTAATCCAAATCTTTTCCTAATCGTAAGCCATTTGTTAAACCATAAAAACAACTATTTCTCTCGGGAGGACACAGGGACATTGTCCCCACAATGTCTATGTCTCAAAGTCTGCTATATATACTTGAGGGACCTCACAAGAATAGTAATGCAAGTACACACACACACACACACACACACACACACACACACACACACACACACACACACACACACACACACACACACACACACACACACACACACACATGCGTGCTGTATTTTCCCCCTACTTTGCTCACTAGCGCTTATGCTTCAGTGATTGATTAACTGCGTTCTATTTGATCAATAATTAAAGGTGCAGCGCCCGGTGTAGCGAGACTAGACTGAGTGTTATGAATTATAGATTTGTATTCCCGTGGTCTGATCAAAGAAACAACAACAAGCAGCCCGCCTCCGCGCTTTTGAAAACGCTACCGGCGTGTTCCACGCCCTCTCCTGATTGGCTGGAACGTCATCCCACCTTCCCCTGACCATTTCCTCTGCTTGGCTCACGTCAACCTTCCGTTGGCGGTCAAAAGTTGGTGGTCAGGGCGGGGAAGGAGTAGGGGATTCGGCGGTCCCTCTGTAGTAAATCTGAGGACCCCCTGGTGGTCCCGGACCCCTCGATGGAGTAGAGGACTGTGGGATGAAGTGATAGGTCGCATGTTTTCAAAGCGGGGTCGGCCAGGGGCCTAATTGAAAAGGAGAGGGAAATGAAAAATGAATAAAATAAAATTCATTAGAAAAATATATACTGTAATGTATGTAAAAATAAATAATTCACAACATTGTTCTGCCAATTAAACCACTTTCTACCTGGCATCCGTATTTTGGACATGCCATTATTGTCCAACTTTCAAACATAAAAGTGAAAATGAATCTACCTAAACTTGTGGCATTTTTTTCCTCTCCTTTTTTTGTGCGTGTCATTTTGCAATAGGGGGGCTGCAGCCAGAGGCTATGGTTATTTGTGGTCCTCGGCATGGAAAGGTTTTGGGAAGTCCTTTGCTTAGGCGATAGGAATCATGGTTGGGATGGGATGTCTTTAGGTATGAGGGATGAAGGTCTTTAGCTGGATTGCTCTCCAGGATGCTAACGTCTCCTCCGGACCCCGGTGGTATTTATAGAAGAGAAGGCTTTGTTTAATTACACTTCAAAAGAAGGAACAGAACAGCCACATGTACAATAACAGCACTTATACTGTACACTCTGAGCGTGATCAAAGCCCTGCGCTTATACAGGCTCACACATGCTCACTCAATACACACACTCACACACGTACTCACATCTGCCCCCCCCACCCTGCACACTCAGACACACATTCTCACATCTGCCCCCCCCCCCCCCAAACACACACACACACAAACACACACACACAGTCACACACACACACAGTCCAATTTCTGCCTCTTCTTAAAGCTACAAGCCAGGACTTCGTTGTTAAATCTTATATCGTGGCTGTCGGGTGGAAACCTTGTATGTCCAAACCATTCCTTTTTTATAAAGTAAAACAGTAGATCTTGTAGATCGGCTATTTTCACTACTTTAGCTTGACACTCTTGTGTGACGAAGTACATTAGGGCAATAAGTAATGAAAAAGGGCAGGGTGAGGGAGAGCGGGGAGAAAAGGCATTTTGTTCAAAACGAGCCACTCCTGCAAACTTTAGACTGCCTTCGGCCTGGCTGAGACAATCAAGATATCTACATATATATATATACGTGTAGCGCAAGACCAGCAGATTCAGTATGTACTTGAGGTTAAACATAAGGTGTGAAAGTGGTAACGCATTGGTAGGTCCACATAGCGGCAAGTAGGTGCATGAGATTAGACATGAGGTGCAAAAAGACACCTAGTACTGTAGGGCAGAAACTTCACCGGTTAAAAGAGAGAGAGAGGGTGGGGGGAAAAGCCTAATTTTTAAGCCTAATTTATGCTTAGTAGTATGACAGTATCTTTGTTGTGCGATGGAGAGTAAATTCAGCCTTAATCTATGCATGCTTTTTCGAGGACTTTTGGCAGGCATTGGTCTAGGCTGGTTTAGTTTTTTACACATCCTGTATATCAGTGGTTCTCAAACGTTTTTCTTTTTGCTCAGGGCACCCCTATAAATAACTTTTTCATCCATGGCACCCCTGAACTACATAGTTGCTTTATAGTACCATCTCACAAGATATACAAGAGTAAAATTCTTTGGTTTGGTTCCTCAACATTTTAGCAGCAACAACAACAATAACAAAGACATCATAGCAAAGTATGTACATTAATCATACACATGCGTATAAGTATCTATTTATGTTTGTGTATGTACATTTATGTTTGTGTGTGCAGTCTCACTATGAAAAGTGTTAGGTGCTTGTGTGCATGGTATATGGTTGAATATTGTGTGTGCGCGCGTGTGTGCACATCTAGTAGTAGAGTAGTAAGCAGGCAGATAAAAGGTTTGTAGTGTCAATCTTTCAGAACCTGATTGCCTGCTGATTTTAAAGGGAGAGTTTCTCTTGGTTTCTGCTGTGTTTAAATGTCAGCTGCACCTTTTTGTTTATCTTGAAGTGATGTCACTTCCCTTCTTGTAGTGGGAGAACGTAAACCGTGATGTATGTCTACATGAAAACCCCTGCAAGTTAGCAGAGAGGAAAACAGGCCATACCAGCCTCAGAATGACACCACTGTGTGACATTTGAGTAGTGTGTGTGTGTGTGTGTGTGTGTGCGTGTGCGTGCGTGCGCGCGCGCAAAGCATTGTATGCCCAGACAGAGGCAGTCAAAACAGGAAAGGCCGAGCAAACAGCTGCCCTTCTCTGTCACCCCACTCACCTCTGACAGCCTGTGTGTGCACGCGTGTGTGTCTGTGTGTACAGTATATGTGTGTGTGTGTGTGTGTGACTACTGTGCATGTACGCGTGTCTGTCTCTGCGTGTGTGCGTGTGTCTGTGTTGGCTCCATTAACACCTGACAGTCTCTCGCTTGTCCAGGCAGTAATAGAGTCATCCAGCAGAGTGTGTGTGTGCGTGTGTGCGTCAGTAATAGAGTCATCCAGCACTGTGTGAGTGTGCAGAGAGAGAGCAACATTGTGTTGAAGACAATAAATACACCCCAACACTGTGAGAAACTCACTGACTGAAGCCCATTCATTCCGGCAGGAAATGGAGAGAGTCACACGCTCTGACACACACACACACACACACACACACACACACACACACACACACACACACACACACACACACACACACACACACACACACACACACAGTCACACACACACACAAACGGAGCAGTACTTAACCACTTAAACCCTCTATATTTGGTAAACTAATACTTACGTAGTGGATCGGGGTCTGCTCTGTACCTGGTCGGCTCTTTTTTTCCCCTCTACATTTTTTTGTAGATTTTGATGTTCTACTTAGTCTTTTGGCTGGGGACCCCCTTTATTTAGGGAACCAAAGACCATTCATGAATGATTGTAGAAATAGGATACTGGATAGCTCTGCTGCTGTTATTGGCTCCGCCAGGCCGAAAGGCATGGCCGAGACATGGCCGAGAGGCATGTGTCCGTCTGTGGACAGCTAATCTCCGGGACCATCGGCTTGATTGCAGCGAAACTGTGCATGTACACTCCTTGGATGCCAGAGCAGGACCGCTGACCTCTGCATTTTTCACATGGGCTTGTTATAGCGCCACCAGGAGGCTGATTATAACAGGCAGCTATAACGGGCCAATTCGTGTTTTTACCTATAACTGCACCGATCTGTGTAAAACTTTGTATGTGCATGCCCTAGAGGCCAAGGAAAAACATTTCCCTGCATTTTTAACATCTGCCTTTCATAGCGCCACTAGGAGGCCGACTAATGTAAAACATAAATGTTTTTCATATTCCATCCTGATTGGCTAAGATTGACATCTAATGTTTGCAGGAGTGGCCCGTTTTGAACAAAATGCCTCAAATCATGAACTCAGCGTCCGATTGCGGTCAAACTTTGCATGCACATTCGCACTATGTTGAGAAACAAATGCCACCCTTTTAACATTTGCCCTTATAGCACTACCAGGAGGCCGATTTTTACTCCTACAAATGTTGTCCAAACATAACGCAAATTGGTACACATTATCTCTATAGTCAAATGATCAAGACGGATCCGTCTGATTTCTCATATTCCATCCTGATTGGCGAATTCCGAACATTGCTGGCCCACAATAACCTACCTGACAAGCAGAACATTCTTGGGTGTACTGTTGACAGACAATCTGGCCCCGTGCAGCAACACCACTGCCATCATAAAGAAGGCCCAGCAGCGTCTCTACCCCCTCCGTCAGCTGAAGAAAGTGGACCTGCCCATCCCAGCCCTGACCATGTTCTACAGAGGTGCCATCGAGAGCCTTCTCACTTACTGTTTCACCTCCTGGTACGGAAACAGCACAGCTGAGGAGAGGAAGCAGCTAAACAGGACGGTGAGAACAGCGGAGAAGATCATCGGCACCTTGCTGCCATCTCTGGCAGAAATATACAGTCAGAGATGCATGAGGAGGGCAACCAACATCATCAGGGACACCACCCACCCCTCTCACAGCCTGATCTCCCTTCTACCGTCTGGGAAACGTTACAGAAGCATCAGTGCCAGGACAGAGAGGATGAGGAACACCTTTCCCCAGGCAATCCGATTCTTGAACTCAAATCTCCCTAGTAGATGAACTTTGGGAGGTGTATGCATTCCTATGCATCAAATCATGAACTAGTTGAACCAGATGAACTATGGATGAATTTCAATCAGTTTTAGTTTTAATACTTTGTTCTTATCTGGGTATGCTTATTTTTATAGTGGGAATTCTTGGTTTTTAGGACCTTTTATTCAGGTCAATAGGGTATGTTTCTGCACTGTTTGATTTTATTATTTTATGAATTCTGCTGTCTCTTGCTGGGAGAAACATCATTTTGTTTATTTTTCTAGCACTGCTTGCAGATGGAAAACAAATGACAAATAAAGCAATCTTGACCTGGCGGAGACCTGTGCTCCGAGGAGCACTTTTTTCTAGTTATGTCTGAGTCATAGAGACATGACTATGTATGATCGTATCAGGTTTGTTTATGGTTATGTCTCAGTCATAGTGACGTGGCCGTGGTCCTGCCTATGTATGGGCGTGTCGGGTTTGTTTATGGTTATGTCTGAGTCAGAGTGATGTCAGAGGTCAATTATGCGTCCGGCCAGAGGTTGCGCCCGACGGAGGACAGGACAGCTGGGTCAAAAACTGGACTGTCCGTCCTAAAAAGATAGATATAGTGTAATGCTATCACACACACACACACACACACACACACACACACACACACACACACACACACACACAGCACCTTTACTTAACGCACTCTTTTCATAGACACAAGTTTATTCAATAATGACCATGTGGAATGACGCAATCCATCACAATCTAATATGGTTAGTTTAATAGATTGGTATTATTTATATCCACAGAAGGTCTCTCAGCACACACGTTGGCGTCATTTCATTTTCACATGGCAGTCGTCCAGATCTGATCCTGGACATTTCAACTGTTGCCAAAAAAACTCCACAAAAACACCACCTCTCTGCTTTCATCCCCCCATCCTTCATCCCCTTCTCCTCTTTTAATAACGCAAGCTGCCACGCTCTCTCTAATTCTACTCTTCTCTCTTCTCTCTCTCTCTCTCTCTCTCTCTCTCTCTCTCTCTCTCATAAACACACACACACACACACACACACACACACACACACACACACACACACACACACACACACACACACACACACACACACACACACACACACACACACACACACACACACACACACACACACACACACACACACATACACACTCAACAGTGGTGGAAAGTACCTAGGTACATTTTACTACTCTACTACAACTCAGAAGCAAATATTATACTGTTTTACTTCACTAGATGTATTTTAAAACTTCACTTACTGTTACTTGGCAGATTCAGATTATTTATACAAAACATATTTTATCCACTCAAGCTCTATTTTATACTTAGGCTACTCAAAAATAGCCGATCTACAAGCTTGTAGATCTGCTATTTCCTAAAGATTTTGTGAAATGGAACATTTCACTTTTACTTGTAACAGAGCACATTCTACATTGTGGTATTGTTCTACATTGTGGTATTTTTACTTTTACTTAAGTACAAAAAAAATCTGTCATCCATCACTGACACACACACACACACACACACACACACACACACACACACACACACACACACACACACACACACACACACACACACACACACACACACACACACACACACACACACACACACACACACACACACAGACCCACGCTGAGCATTGGGGCTGTGGTAATTAGATACAGTCTGTCTAAACTGTCAGACATCAACCGGTACCAGACACCAGCCTCTGCAGCCTCATTGGCTGATCGCTCCAGACAACCGGCGCGCATTCCGATTGGCTGTTGCCCCCTCTGCTGCTCTATCTCTGACCCAGTAAACTCGCATATGAACCAAATCCTTCCGCTTCCATTGGCTGTCTCCGAGACACATGACTGGTGCTCAGCGCCACTCTCCTACCCTCTCCTCCTCTCCCAGAGGAGGACACACTTCTCCTCCTTACATAGAAAAACAACACCATTCATCACCTCCCTCCCTCCTTACTCTATCTCTCTCTCTCTCTCTCTCTCTCTCTCTCTCTCTCTCTCTCTCTCTCTGCTGTTTTTATTTCCATCTGTGTTGTTATGATATGTAGGGCTTCAACTATAGATTGTTTTCTTGGCAATTACTCTGTAGATTACTTTTTCGATTAATAAAATAATTAAGGAGCTTATTTGTATGATTTTATTTTATTTATAAACGTATATCAATAGGCTATCAACTAAACGCTGTGAAAAAAAAATCCAAATTGATTTTTTAAATACTCGACTAGGCTATATTGATTAGTCTGATTAATCACTTAAGCCCTCTTTTGTACTTTGTTGTAAAACAATATCGTGCAAAAATATCAATAGTTTAAAAAAAAATCTATTCGTTTTTACAATTGATTAAATCGAATCAATTCAATTAACTGTTGCACCACTCTCTCTCTCTCTCTCTCTCTCTCTCTCTCTCTCTCTCTCTCTCTCTCTCTGTGTTGTTGTGTGATATGGTCTTTGTCCTTCCTCTTGTTTTGAACGGCGTTCCTTCCCAGTGTCGAAGTGAATTGTCTCTTCCTCAGTCCATTTAAACAGCTGTATGGTTGATTTCTATCCAATAGGGTAATAACATCCATTACCACATCATTAATAATGAATAAAAAAACATCATCATCATTATGACATTGTATTAACATTAACCACATGAATAAAAAAATAGCCCATCTACAAGCTCGGAATGCATTTGCGTTGGCCTAGTATAGAGCCTTGGGGGATTCCGGTCAACGAAGTATCGTAGCCTATATAGAGTTTAATTGGTTAAAGGCATATATGAAACTTTGCCCTGTGTTTACATAACGGAACAATAAAGATATATATTTTCTTTAACAATCATATCCCTCTATACCATCAGCCACTGGAGTAGTGTGTCCCTGCAGGTAAACACCACCACACTACTCCAGTGGCTGATAACCGCTGCTATAGGGGGATATGATTGTTAATGTTTTTTATGTATTTTTGTATTGTTAAAACAGGGCAAAGTTACACTAAGCCTTTAAGATCAGGTGCATTTCAGCTGCCACTGGGTCCCTCTGTCACACACTGTCACTTCCCGTCCTACGTGTGAACACTGATACAGGCATTACAACCAGGAAGGGCATATGAAGAATAAACCTTTTTTTTCTCCTCTCGTTTTTCTTTTTAAGCCTTTTATGTTTTTATTTTTGACACGAAACAGTGATGACGCGCAGGAAAGGTCAGTCAGAGCTGTGGTGGAGAGGGGGAGTTTGTAGGGGGTTTAAATGCAACATGTCCTGAGGTGGTGAAATCAACCCAGGGGCCGAGCTACCAGTTGCTGATAATTCCCCTGTTTTTGTGTTGTTCACAACACTGACCCTCTTTTTTTTTCTTTCTTTTTTTTTTACAGTGCTGCACGGTTCGTGTTGTAACACAAGAGCTGACACCGTGAACCCTAGAAATCACCGGTTCAAATCCCAGCGACAGCTGGAGAAATTTGGGCCAGCTGGATGAGTAATGCTCTCCTGTCTCCAGCAACCTCACCAGAAGTCCCTTAACTGACACGTGTACACAACAACTTACCTGTGTGGACGCGCTCAGTGGCCAACAGTAAGCCTGAGTACTTTCACTTTTGGTACTTTAAGTATATTTTGATGCCAATTCTTGTGAACTTTTACTCAAGTAATATTTTGAATACAGGACTTTTACTTGTAACAGAGTATTTCCATATTGTGGTAATGTTACTTTTACTAAAGTAAAGGATCTGAGTACTTAGCTTGTAGATCAGCTATTTCCCCGGCTTTCCGGTGTGATGGCGAGTGGTTTTGAGTGAAACATTGTGAAGTGGTGCATGACTGAAAGAAAGGAACGCGTGTTCACTGACAAGACAACCTACCCTGTGTATCTAAAGCAAAAAAAAAAAAACTTGCATACCTAACCGCGCCGTCCAATTGCTTCCTAACGCAACGTATCGTACACAGACAACTGCTGCCTCGCTATGATGTATGAGGGGGGCCGATGGAGTTCAAGTCACCTTCATATCGGCGACAGCGATCAGAGGAAATTTGATCGGCGAGTCCCATTAACGCGTACAAAGCAGCGCGTCACGGTACAGGGAGCTCATCACGCGACGCCGAAGATCACACGCAAGACACAAAAAAAGCCGTTCAATATTCTTTATCATTACGCGACCGTGTTTGATCATATGGCGTTTATGTTTGTTCATATGAAGAGTCATTGTCTACAGGTCCATGTACACACAGTCAATTATCTACTCTCAATGGGCCCCGGCTAGCTGCGTGGAGCCAACAGAGCGTGAAGTGTGTAAGGGCATTACGGGTGGTCGGTCAGGCTCTCTGTGCACAGTGCGTAATACTGGCACAGCACAGCGGTCTGTTGGGGGGGGAATGGTGGAATGGCTTTTTCACGCAACCTTGTTTGTTCCAGATTTGCTTGGCAAAGTGGGATAATAATAGGGGTGGGGACTCACCAGGGACCCTCGCAATTAGTTTTGGTTCGCAATTGGATAAGTTCACGGTTCTTCGATATGTCGGCAATTCTGCAATTCGTTGCGATTTTTTATTTAACGATTATTCACTTGTTCGCTGCCATAAAAACTTGCAGTCTTTCCAAAAACACTAGACATAATATCAAAAACATACATCAATAAATGTATAATACCGTTTTAATACTTATTAACCACTTGAACTGAAAATACACTAGTGTAGACTGTAGAGCCTTGAGGGATTCCGCTCAACAACTTTACATTTTTAATAATAAGAAAATCTTAGTATCACGGAATTGATACAGATCGCGATGAAAAGAATCGCAATCTTATGTTGAATCAAACCCTCCCCCTTCCCCCGATATTTTTTTTAAAGAATGTGTTTTCATGTGTGTTCATAGGCTTGCAGCTTCAGCTGGTCTCATGTACAGCAAAGTATATCTGCAAACGTGAGAAAGTGAGAAGTTTATCTGTGAAGCCATGCTGATCTACAGCCTTGAGCTGCTCTGCCGGCCATGAAATCTAACCTCAAGCCTCAGACGTTAAATCCAAACAACATTTATATTTTACTGCTGTCAAACAGCGCTTTTATTTATGCCTTGAAAAACATGGTAGTTTAACCCATTAAGACCGGGAACGCGTCTGTGTGTCATTTTAAGATTTCTTTGGGCTATTAAAAAATAGCAGATCTAGAGCGTGGCACCGAGTGCTGCGCCATGAGCTTGTAGATCTGCTATTTTTGAAAAATTGTGAAACATTGTGAAAATCTTTGAAGATATATTTTTTGAAAGCAAACATTTGTTACTCAAATCTTTGCTTCTGGGGATTCTACAGTATTTTAAACAACAGGTTTTTGTAAAACCTATGTTGCTATAATATCAGTGGTCCTCAAACTTTTTTCAAGTCAAGGACCACCCAAAATGATACTTTTGGGTGGTCCCACCCCAGAAGCACAGATTTGAGTTACAAATGTTCGCTTAAAAAAAAAAATGTATTCAAAGATTTGCACACATTTTCACAATTTTTCAAAACTAGCCAAAGGAATCTAAAATGACACACAGAGATGCGTTCCCGGTCTTAATGGGTTAATGCGGAGAAGATCATCCCTGGATACAATTGCGGTGTGCTTCTTCCCGCCTCTCTCTACTAACCGCTGCCATTGTGCAACATAATATTTTTTATAATTTATAATGCTCATTAAAGATTAGGGGTCAAAAGAAAGCATTTCTCTGTCATGTCTAGCGAGGCGAGCTGCTGAGGTATGTGGACTTTAATTGTCTAAGAAGGCACGGGTTCTCAAAGTGGTGTCCGAGGACCCTCAGGGGACCTTGAGGGAGCTCCATTGGGTTCCCCAGCTAAATTAGTTAGTTTTAAACACTTAAGCCCAATTCTATCTTTCGGCTATTTGAAAGTAGCCAATCTGCAAGCTCACAACGCGTTGCGTCGCCTCGGCCAACCATTGTGAGCTTGTAGATCTATTTTCAAAATGTTTTGACAAATTCTTGACAAATCTTCTCTTATGGGCATTATTATTATTATAGCTTATTATTATTCCTTCCTTGACAGGAAAATGTTTGATAAACAATGGTCTATGGCAGAGGTCTTCAGAGTTTTTCAGGCCAAGGACCCCTTAGCTGAGAGAGAGGTGAAGCAGGGACCCTCACTACATATTGTATAAAAATTGTGTTTTTAATCCTTTTCATAGATTTCATAAAAGGCTTATGTTCCCACCTGAATAGGGAAGCTAGGGGTCTAGTGGTTATTGTAAAATTAAATAAGAGTTTAATTTTACAATAACCCCCCCTGTAGTAACTCTGAGGATGCCCTAGGGGTCGGACCCCCTGTTGAAGACCTCTGGTCTAAGGGTTAGAGTTCTTAAATTCTGCATGAACCCGACCCGACCTGAAGTTTTCGGGCCGGGCAGAAAATGAATGCTAATTAGTAGGGCAGAGCCTCGGGTTCTGTAAAAAAAAAGGCAGATGGAAATGGCAGTGAGTGGATGCGTCGGATGCAACTCAAAGTGAACTTTACTCGGATTTTGTTCGTTGCCGTCCGACCTTCCTAGACTGTGTTATTAAAAAGAAACTGGTGAAAATGGCCAAAACTTGAGCGAAAGTGGCCATTTTCAAGATGGTTTGGCCATTATAGCTGCAACGGAAGGTCCAATCTGCTCAGTACGCAGCTTGTTGGATGCTTGACTTTGAGGACATTAAGCACATTCTGACTGTTTTTGGGGGTTTTCGGGCCTAACATTGTGGTAATTGTTTGGGCCGGGCCCTGTTTGGGCCGGCCCAGCCTTCATTTTCAGGCCCGTTGAGAACTCTACTAAGGGTTAGATAAATGAGTCAGTATTCTCACTTGTCTCTTTATTATAGCATGTATAGAGACTGCGTCTGGGATTGTGTACATTACCGCTTCACTGTTCAGAGGTCCGTCAACGAGGAAGCACTGTAGAGCCGTTTATGATGGTTTATATGACCCTGCCGTTCACGGTTTGTGGGGCCTGGCACGAGATGTTGTCGTCCTGGCTCGCAGACAAGGAGGGGCAGGCAGAATACTGGCTTAGCTTTCAACGTCCATAAAATGACACGCAGTTGTGTTGTGAATAAACATTTAGGTCAAAGCTGAAGCAAACAATTTAAATCAGTGGTTCTCAACACGTGGGCCATGAGGATGTTGGAAGTGGACCCCCTAATCATTGGCAAAATATATTTATGATAATATAAAATGTATATAAAATATTACACAAAAAGAATGGCATTTTTCTTGACCTGAAGCCGATTCTACAAATGTCTTCTGAATCCCAACAGTTTTCTGAAAAAACGTATGTTTTCATATCAGTGGTGTCGAACCTTTAAATCTCAACGACCCCCAAAATGTATTATGTATTTGGCCGCCGACCCCCATCTCAAAATATTTTGTTCCAGGGACCCCCAGAAGCAAAGATTTGAGTTAAAAATGTTTGCTTTAAAACAATATATATTAAAATATTTGCACACGTTTTCACGATTTTTCAAAAATAGCAGATATACAAGCTCGTAACACGGCACTCAGTGCCGCGCTATGAGCTTTTATATCTGCTATTTTTCAATAGCCAAAATAATATTTTTTACTAACTCAAATCAAAAAGTGACACAGATGCGTTCCAGGTCTTAATGGGTTAAAACCTTGAACACTACGATTGATTGATTGATCATTACACTAAACTGAAAATGCACACCCATCTGACCACTTGTCTAAAGCCTCACTATGCAAGTTTGTTTTTTATGAATACATTTGGATTTTGTCCAATCTGTATGGTAGAATATGTTAATACAATATAACTTGTACAATTGGGGTGGTTGTATTTAGTCTCCGTGCATGCTCTTCTATTGGGACATTTAGATCGTGTCAAAGGTCATGTCTCACCTATAGACACAGGATCTGACACAGATTTTGACCTGATTGTCAAATCCGGGGTAGAAGAGGAAAGTTATATAGTGCTGCTTTAACATAAGTATGTTGCCAGATACCTTGTTGAACTTGTTGCCCCCCTTCTTTCGTTTCTTTCCTTTTCTGGAAACAATCAAAACGATGGAGCTTGCACAACAATGAATTTCACCCACTGTTTTACACCTGTACACCTGTGATGTGACAATAAAGACTGATTTTCAAGTGGGCCCTGATCCAGAAGAGGTTGAGAATCACTGATTTAAAGGCTTGCACTCAAAAAAGATGAAGAAATCCAAAGAGGTGACATGATGAGTAATAGTCTTGCACTCTTACAAGAGTAAAAGTACTCTTATCAGTCTCTCATGGAAAACCATTTAATATAATAGCCTTTTTTGGGGGGCTTTCATCTTTTTAGAGCGCTGGCCTTCAAAGTGTTTGGATTGTGAGTATCCTTAAGCATAGCAACATTTCAACTTTTTATGAAAAGCTGCACCACGCAATCACTGCTCCAGACGAGCTCCTTCAGGTCAATATAAAAAAGAGTTAGACTTACATTAATGCACACGTGCACACTGCGCGCACACACACACACACACACACACACACACACACACACACACACACACACACACACACACACACACACACACGTTCACACACACACACACACACGTTCACAGACAGACAGACGGACAGACAAGCGGACAGAAGGAAGGAATTGAGTGCAGATTAGGCTGTCAGAGATTAGCATCACTGTGAAGCTGATTCAGGACTTTTTCCAGAGGGAAATGGACTAATCTTAGACTGCACACCTACAATGAGACTGTCAGCTGAGGATTTACACCTGGGGGTCTGTCTGGGCCAGAGTAAACACTACACACAGGGAGGTGTGTGTGTGTGTGTGTGTGTGTGTGTGTGTGTGTGTGTGTGTGTGTGTGTGTGTGTGTGTGTGTGTGTGTGTGTGTGTGTGTGTGTGTGTGTGTGTGTGTGTGTGTGTGTGTGTGTGTGTGTGTGTGTGTGTGTGTGTGTGTGTGTGCGCTCGCTCTGTTGGGTGGGGGCTATAGGCTTCCAGTATGCCGATGGAAGCATGACCACATTATTACCAGCAACTGGACTGGTGATAAACTAAGTGTCACACAACATGCACTCATTAACTTCCTTCTATTGTCCATCCAGTAAAATAAACCGCTCTGAGCAATTGCATACCAGAAAGGCATGCAGTGTGTGGGTATTTATTGAATGAGAATGAATAACCGCAACCGCAACACACATTAGCCGCCCGCCCGTGCGCGCGCATGTATGTGTGTGTGTGCATGCAGGCAGGCACCGTCCCTCTCCCACAATGTCTTCCTTCCTTTTGTTCTGCCTTTTCTCTCCTCTCCTCAATTCTCTTCTCTCCTTTGCTCTCCTCTTCTCTTCTCCCCTCCTCTCCTCCAGCCCCCCCCCCCCCCCCCCCTCCAGCCATATACCTCGCTGTAACAGCCCAGGGAGACATGCCTGTGTCCCTGCCACCCTCATTAACCTTATCATTAGCCTGACCCCCAGCAGGACTGCACAGGCCCTCGCCTCGCTCCGTGCAGCTGGGAGAGATGTGTCAATACATACACACTCTGCCATTAAAAGCAGGCCTGGCCCGATGAAAGGAGAGCACGGGAGGTGTAGAGCTGCTACACGCACATTGAATTTATATAACACATCCGAGAGGGAGAGAGAGAGAGAGAGAGAGAGAGAGGTGAGGGCGGGGGATGAATGATACATTCAGGTTGATCTGAACTTTCTGTGTACTTCGTTGCTTTTTTGATGTGCATGGTGCGTTCTCAAAGCCCCCGGTGATTAGTGCTTCTGTGCGTTACGCGATGTGAGCGATACCTCAGGGGAGCGATCACGTCTAGACGCGGCCGTATCGAGAGTGGAAGGCTTATTATCTGCCGTTACCGCTGAGGAGAAAGAGCAAGAGTAGAGAGAGAGACTTGTGATTCATTACAGGCCAACGGCGGCTCTCTCGCACACAAAGCTCACAAGCAAACCGTCAAATGCCAATTAGGGAGATACAAAGAGCCAGATCGGAGGAGAGGAGGTGTTACGTTGCTTGATGTTTGTTGATGAGACTTTTATGGTATTTGTCACAAAAGTAGACTTGCTTCTTCTAAGTGTCAGAACTGTGTATATGTTGTTTTTGCTGTTCATGGATTATGCGGGAGAACCGTGGAGATAATCGGCTGTGATTATAGGCGGAAGGGTTGCCGATGCGTTTGTATTTTTTATCGATGTTTGCAGTAAGTGTCTATTTAAAGAAAGTGTTGCTTTCATGGTAACCGTAGCCATGGGGATCTATCTCGCTGTGCCTCCAACACGTCTTTCCGGTGATGAAAGTGGGGGGCTGAGTAAATCACAGCAATTTCTCATCTTCAAGGTGTGAAAACCTGCTGCCATTGAGCTGAAACCCTCAATGAGTGAGATGATAATGCACTGGAGCCATCGATAATTGCCCCCGCATGTGTTCCTCTGCTTACTTCTCGTCTCCTATCCTCTCTATTATATAATTTATATTGTATTTGGATAGATAGGAGAGTGCAGAGAGACAGGACATGTAGGTCAGAGAGCGAGGAGACATGACAGGGCTGGATTTGAACTTGGGTCCTTGCGACTCACAAGGAGAACATGGCCTGTGCACTAACTGCAAGATCTACCATACTGCTCTCCTCTTTTCATCTCCTGTCCTGCACCGTCCTCTCCTCTCGTCATGTCATGCCCTCTCCTATCATATTCTCTCCTCTCATGTCGTGTCATGTCCTCCACGAACCTCCTCTTCTCTCCTATCGTATCCTCGCCTCTCTTGTCATGTCCTATGTCGTGTCTTTCCTCTCCTCTTCTGTTGTGTTGTGTCCTGCCCTCTCCTACTGTATCCTCCTCTGTCGTGTCATGTCCTCTCCTCTCCTAACCTGTCCTGTCCTGTCCTGTCCTGTCCTGTCCTGTCCTGTCCTGTCCTGTCCTCTCCTCTCCTACAGAACCACTCCACTCATCACACACATACATAACAGAGAAGGATCGTTTACAGCAGGTCCACCACTGCTGAGAGGGACAAACAGGAGTGTTACATGTATGTAATTGGAACATGCAAATGAATCTATAATGCATTCAGATTGGCTCTTTGTCTTCCCTGCTATGAGTTCCTATAGGTGATTCTTGCCCGGGGCATAACAATCATTCAACATGTTAATGGGTCGCACACAGAGCTCGTTAGGTATGCGCAGCGCTCATTAACATAAAAATTCAATTAACTCGCGGCGCGAAAAAAAAGGGGGGGAAAAAAAGAAAACAAATCTTTTGTGTGATGTCTGCTTCTCGGGTGTTTTATCTTCATCTGAGTCTAGGCGAGTTGGAGGAGAATGCCAATGTTATGGTGACTTTCTCTGCTTGCCTCGTTGATGAATGTTTTATGATGCTCTGCAAGGTGATACAGTGCGGGCTGTAGAGCCAGACATCCTTGTGTGAGTGGGGGAATGTGAACTTTTCGTCCTCATAGTTTATGGAGGTGACGGCCGGTTATTTGCCTTTAGCTATTAAAAGCCCGAGCCTTGGTGAGATGGCATAGGGGCTATTACAGCTAAGGGCCCACTGGCTGGCTGGTCGGAGGGAGAGACGGCTACGCATTTCTAATGATGATGTCAGAATTCAAGTACGTGCCCCTGAAGCCGCGGCGTGAAAGTGAAAGTATATTTTCAAAAGTGGCGTTTGTGTGGGTGGGTGTGTGTGTGTGTGTGTGTGTGTGTGTGTGGGTCCATCAGGCATTCTATGGGCACTGCTCTTATCAAGGGAATTGGTAATTAGGGGGGATGCATTGTGTCAGAGGGCCTAACGCGGAATACCAATGACATTAAAGGGCTGATGAGATAAGAGGAGTGTGTGTGTGTGTGTGTGTGTGTGTACACACACGAACGCACACACACACACACAGCCACACACACACACACACACACACACACACACACACACACTGAGGCTCTAGGGGCAATCGTCATGCGCCTCGGCCATGGCACCCGAACGGGTTCAATTTACATGTTTGCATATTTGACAATTAACCAAATTGATTTCCTGTGTGTGTGTGCGTGCAGAGTGACGGGAGATGGGGTGAGATGGAGAGGTGTGTGTGCGTGCGTCGACGGGAAGAGAAAAAGGCTCGTCTGTTTTCCCAGGGATTTCAATGCGCGTCCATCCCCATATCAAATAGGGTTCCAATAATGACAGCGTCCTCATTTGCATACCATTAATTAGACATTCATATTAAATGGCTAATTAGCATATATAGCGTTCCGTGTTTTGTCAGGGTGAAGGCTGTAGCGGCAATAACTTTTCCTTTCATATGACTTGTTTTTGCTATCTATGCAAATGTGAGTAGTTTGTGACGGTTTTAATCAGCGGGCCCCTTGTATGTGTTTATTGTGAGTTGTGTTAAGGTGTGTGTGTGTGTGTGTGTGTGTGTGTGTGTGTGTGTGTGTGTGTGTGTGTGTGTGTGTGTGTGTGTGTGTGTGTGTGTGTGTGTGTGTGTGTGTGTGTGTGTGTGCGCTTGGCGTGCGGGCGTTTGTGTGTGTGTGTGTGTGTGTCAGAGAGACAGAAAGAGAAAAGGAGGGAGAGAGAGAGAGATATTCAACACACACCCCTTACCGTAGTAGTGTATTCACAATCATTAAGACGCGGTGAAAAGCTATATCTGTAGGCGCGAGGTGAGAGAGAGAGAGAGAGAGAGGGACCAACGCCAGTAATGATTAAGGGTTGGGTTCTTCTTCTGTTTTTTTTTCTGCCCAAGAAACGGCGACTAATGATGTTATTTTCTTGTGTATGGTTGACATTTTCTTTGAAGGCCCCATAATGAAGCTCCATGGAAAGAGAGTGTGTGTGTGTGTGTGTGTGTGTGTGTGTGTGTGTGTGTGTGTGTGTGCGTGTGTGCGTGTGTGTGTGTGTGTGTGTGTGTGTGTGTGTGTGTGTGTGTGTGTGTGTGTGTGTGTGTGTGTGTGTGTGTGTGTGTGTGTGAGAGAGGGAGGTGTGTGACCACACAGCAGCAGTACAGCCAAAGTTATTCAAACAGCACACTCCTCTTACCAATACTATTATTACACTCTTTACCTATCGCTGCAGTCAACATCTCCACTGCACAGGAGAAAGGACAGCAGAAATGTGAGAGGATAGGTCTAGGGATTGAACAAAAAAAACTGAGGAGTATAAATAGAGAGAGAGGGAGGGAAATGGAGAGAGAGAGAGAGAGAGAGAGAGAGAGAGAGAGAGAGAGAGGTGGGAGGAATCCAGAACGGAAAGAAAGATGAGGTAAGCCCTCTGGGAAGGACTGGGTGAGCACCAACCTCGTTCACCCTCTCTGTTCCTCCATCACTTGTCTCTCTACACAGTCAGTGTTAATTTAACTCAGTGTGTGCAAATGGAATCAAATGGACCCGTAAGGGTCCATTTGATTACATTTTCACGCTCACTGAGTCACACACCCGTGTAAGTGTCCATTTTGGTTCCTAACTATCAATGATGTCGCTGGGGCCCCTCTGGAACCCCCATCAAGGAGCCCTGGGGGTCCCTGGACAATCCATACGTTTCATGTCCTATACCGAGGGAGTTGGCCCCGGGTTTCCCATGTGGGAGAACAAATTCATATTGCTTCCGCTTCTAGATGGATATATAGATAAGGACATTTGTTACGTTCAACAGCCATACATTAATTTCATAGATTATTTGTAAAAAATAAGCATGATGACTATATAAAATACATTACATCATTAGAATGCAGCAAACACTATAAGTTACAAATACTAAGTAAAAAACACAACACAGTTAAAAAACACAACTATAACTACAATATAAATTAGCTGACCTCCCAACTCCTCTCCCCCAGTGCTTACTGCTTATTGTACAGTCTTATGGCCCTTAATTGGGATGAAGGAGTTCTTAAATCTGTCTGTGCTACGCTTCTGTGATCGAAACTGAATGTGCTCTTTTGTGAGGAAACGGCTGTGTGCAGTGGGTGGCTGGCATTATCCGGCGTGGATACTGTCTTAGCCAAAGTTCTCTTCTCTGCCTTTGCCACCACAGAGTCAAGCTCAGTCCCTATCACCTGCCAGCCCACCTGATCAATCTGTCCAGTCTGGGGACTCCCTCTTTCCCAGGTGTTTCGCCCAGGTGGGCGAGGTTTTGAGGTTACGTTAAGGCAGTGGTTCCCAAACAGTGGGTGCGCGGACGCATTTGTCATTTGCGAACCCAATTTTATGGGTCGCGATTCGCAAGTAAAATATCCCTTCTTTTACTTTTTTAAAACAGATATATTATTTTTTTCAAAAGATATATATATATTTTTCCCCAATTATTCATGAAAACTAATCTAAATTAAGATGGATAAGTATTGAAAATAGCAGATCTACAAGCTCACAACGCGTCGTTGTGAGCTTGTAGATCCGCTATTTTCACTAGTTTGGGTTCTGGGAAGACATCAAATTTCTCTTTTGGGTCACGACCAAAAAAGTTTGGGAACAGGTCTGATAGTCTGATAGAACATCATGAGCTTTTAGGCTGTACTACTACGATCTACCAGTAGGTGTCCTAACCTATTACCACCTTCTTTTAAAGAACTGGAGAGATGGACTAACACTGTAGTCTATAGCTACGATTACTATCAGAATAAAAAAAAAACTTTAAGTTTAACAAAACCAACGTATCAATTACCCTACCTTTAAGTCTGAGAATGTACAAATATAACCAAACAGAAGACGGAGAGAGAAAGATATATCATAAAGACAGACAAAAAAAGAGAGAGAATGTGAGCAGAGGAGAGAGAGAGAGAGAGAGAGAGAGAGAGAGAGAGAGAGAGAGAGAGAGAGAGAGAGAGAGAGAGAGAGAGAGAGAGAGAGAGAGAGAGAGAGAGAGAGAGAGAGAGAGAGAGAGAGAGAGAGAGAGAGAGAGAGAGAGAGAGAGAGAGAGAGAGAGAGAGAGAGAGACATGAAACATGAAACATGAAAAGGAGAGTGACATCAGTGGTGGGGTCAGCAACTAGGGTGACAACAGTGGGAGAGACAGAGAGAGAGAATGTGAATGTGTTTGGGGTTTTATTGATGGTGAAAAGCTGAAAAGACAAATTTGTTCTCCCGTTTCATAGGTTGAGCCTTGCATATCGGTCATCCACGTATCTTTTGGGAGCCCACCTGATACTCCCCCAGGGTTGGATGAGCTCACCGTGGGGTAGCAGAGTGAACTCTAGCCCCCTGCTCCGGGCCTGTTACAGGCCCCGTCAGCACGGCCCCGCGTGTCCCCGCGGTGCGACTGTTATTATTGGGATGGAGTCTGCTCGTCTGTAAACTGTGTCTGACCCCCGTCGGGCGGGCTCCTGCAAGTCCAAGAAAGTAAGTGAGATGTGCGTGTATGCACACACATGCATATGCACGCACGCAAGAACACACATGCACATGGACACACACACTAAAACTTTAGTACGTGTCGTGTCCTACTAGATCTCTCAGTGGAAGACAAGGGAGACCACATCCAGCCACTGCAGATGTGCTACAGTAGTTATATTGTATTAACATACAGACTGGTTCAAATAACATTTTATTCAATCGAGCATCGTGATTTGATTGATTGATTGAATACTTTATTAGTCAGAAATGTACGTGATACTGTACAGCACGTGGTAGTCAGACATTTAGGCTAAATTCAAAAATACACAAAACAAATATAAAACACTATGTAGAAGGTAAAAAAAGCAGGCACGGCAATCAAGGTCTGCACGCTCACCTCACTCTATCTCCCTTCATTTTCATTCGCAAGTTAATTCATACTGTACATACGCCCACGGCAGCCACATTCAGCTCACTCAACTCCATTCTCATTCGCTAACAAGCTAACACATACGCCCTCAATCTAATGGTTCATGTATGCAGCCTTTTTTTTTAACTAGAATACTGTTCACTTTTCATACTTCATGCTCAGCATTAGTCACAGCTTTGTGATCAAACTCCCTCCACCTCCCCACGAGCCTCCTTCTGTGCCATCTAAAGTGTAAGTGTATGAATCTGTGGATTGTATGATGTTATCTGTGTATATCTTAACTAATGTCCTTAAAGGGTTACTGTATGTTCATGCAATAACTCTGTATCTTAGTCTCTGTGTCATGCTTGCTCAGATAATCTGTAGTAACAGTAGGAGCAGGGTCACGCCGCCAAACTAAACGCAATATCCTTGCAAGTGTATGACTGAGATAAGTCCCGGATTGCAACTTCAACACTCAGGATTTTACAGTGCAGACAGTCACACCAGCATGCTTTCTTAATGGGGCGCACACAGTGCTTGTAGCATGATCTGGTGTTTTCCGCCTGAAAGGCCTCTTTGATTGGAGGAGAAATCCTCTCTCCCACGCGGAGCCTGAGAGAGGAAATGACGTGTGATGATAAGGAGCAGTCACTCTTCAGCCTGTGTGACTCACACACTGACTGCTCAACCACCACAAGTACTGGCTCACATGTCGCTACAGTAATTGCTGCTCACACACTGTCACATCAGCCTAATGCGACTCGAATAATTACCCACATGAACCTCCGTGTCCCCATTCCGGGGGTGAACATATAGCCGATGTACAAGCTCATGCGTTTGTGGGCTTGTTTATCTTTTCAGCTGAGAAACATTTGTGGTCCTAGTAGCCCTGAGGTTCCCCAGTTAATTAAGCCATCAAGACCTGGAATGCAATGCATCTGTGTCATTTTTTGATTTGAGCTAAAAACATTATTTTACACTTGGCTATTCAAAAATAGCAGATCTACAAGCTCGTAGTGCGGCACCGACTTGTAGATCTGCTATTTTTGAAAAATTGTGAAAATGTGTGCAAATCTTTGAATATATATATATTTTTAAAGCAAACATTTGTAACTCAAGTCTTTGCTACTGGGGGTCCATGGAAGAAAATATTTTGAGATGGGGGGTCATCAGCCAAATACATTTAATTTTGGGGGTCCTTGACATGAAAAAGTTTGAGGACCACTGATATAGAAACATCAGAATACTGTTGGGATTTAGAAGACATTTGTAGAATCGGCTTCAGGTCTTAATGGGTTAAGTATATAGGGTGTAAGTGGATAAGAAATAATGTGATACCCCTAAAAACATATATATATATTTTAAACAAAAACAAGACAATAAATAATAATAAAGACATGGCTCCATGTGGGTCAAGTGGACTGCCTATGATGTCATCCATGATCCATCTATGACATCAGCACTATGTCAGTCATCTATGATGCCAGTCATCTATGACGTCATCACCATATTTCAGCAGTTTCAGCCCAATCTGACCCTCCACTGACTTCCAGTATGGACCGAATCATCATGACATCACCACAAATAAACATGTCTTTCCGGGTAGTTTATACAAGCAGTGTCATATTGGAGCAGTATTATTCATTAACTTTATTTCTGGAAGAACAGGACGCTTATTTATATTGTTACTACTGGCTATTAGAATATATTATTTTGTTCTAAATATCCACAGGTTGGTAGACATTCTACGTGGAAATACCCGTTTGTTTTCAAACATTCTAACGTATCTGATCTGGTCTATAAAATATATATTTTTTAAAGTTAAATATTTTAAAAAGTATAAAACTTATGTGAGAAATATTCAGGCCTATAGCCTATGGAGTTCCGTAATTTGGTGGGAGGGGGGGGGGGGGGTAATTCCTTGCCCTACTGGCAACATGCACAATAAGTTTGATGCTGATCGGTCCAGTAGTTTGTGAGATTAGCTCCACACACACACACACACACACACACACACACACACACACACACACACACACACACACACACACACACACACACAATCATAATCTCTGTCCCCAGCCATTCCGGCCTAGCGGAGATACGGTAATTATGAAGGATCTTTTCGGTGCAATGTACACTAAAGAAGTTTACAGCTTGCAATGATAAATATTCAGTAACTATACAACTAGTACAACCCATTGTTCCATTGCTGTTCTATTCATGGCCTCCACCCCTCACCCTGTCTGTAAGACAGAAAACAACGTTAAAACAATTTTCAGAGCTACGACCAGCTTTAAGTCCTAATTATTAATGCCGTCAGAAACTCAAACGCAAAGGGAAAAGCTAATGAAACGGCGCATATGGCAACACAAGAGCGCCATCGTCACAGTAAAGTCTTTTAATATTTCAGCTCGCGTGGAGCGGGCTCAGTGGTGTTACCGCCATGAGGATAACATATCTAATAGCTGGCGCTGTTTTTGGCTTGGACTAATCACTGTTTGTCATTGGTCTCCTAAGAGGAAGGCTGCGCTTCCATCTCACTCCCTAATGTAATAAAAGGCTTTTAGCGACTCCTTCACATGCATCAGGACTGTGCTTTTCCCCTATTTCCTTTTGCACGCAGTTAATTTCCATATTTAATTAGGTTGGCTCATTAAACGCCATGCACAGAGGAATGTATGCGGAAATAATTGTGCGCTGTGTTATAGACACAAATTATCCATAATGTCCTTGTGTGAGTTGTGACAGCACATGTAGGCCTTGTTGATTAGGCCCTAACACACACGCCACTTGATTTGTTTGTACGTGTGTGTGTGTGTGTGTGTGTGTGTGTGTGTGTGTGTGTGTGTGTGTGTGTGTGTGTGTGTGTGTGTGTGTGTGTGTGTGTGTGTGTGTGTGTGTGTGTGTGTGTGTGTGTGTGTAGCATGTGTGTGCATTCTCAGACGTGTGTGCATGTATGCGTACTGCATACACTTGTTTAAACCATGTTAAAGACTGAAACTAGCCATCAATCCTGGTAGACGGCTGAAAACCTGTAATCCTGATCACAAAATAACCAAAATAACCAACACATCTGAACACAAACATACTGACTGAGTGACTGACTGGCAGGCCAACAGAGAGACACATACACACAATAAAGCAAATGCAGAGATTGTGGGATCGACGGAAAACACAAATCTGATTTAGTTTTCTCTTTCCATTTTTCTTTTATTCAGTTTCCATAGGTTAACAACATTAACTCTTGTTGTTTTTCAAAAATAGCACATAGTGTAAAATATAATCCATAGCGTGTTGCTATCCGAAGCGTCGTGAGTTTGTAGAAAGGTTTTTTTCCTCTGTTTGCCGTAGAGCAAGTATATAGGGCTTACTGTAAGTGGTTCATGGTAATTGATGTGAGTGAATAATATTCACAGACAGCAGCATCACTGTTCTGATGTTAAGTCTTTACCACCCTCCTGTTTATGCTTTGCAGTGGCGTTAAATTATAACGTTTGTTAAATGAAATAATGTTTCCAGGAACTTGTCCTCCGCTCGGATATATATAGTTTGAAGCCCTGATATGAGTTACTGTACACATGAACATGTCTTGAAAAGAAGGTAATTCTTAATCATATGCCATGGTGAGAGACAGGCATGAATAACTGTGACATTTACAATTAGCTGTTGTCAACAGGCGCAATTTACAGGTACACATTACTGCGCTAAATGGAAGTGACAACAATTTGATATGTTGTGCGAAAGTGGCGAGATAGAGAATTATATTTGACCCCCCCCGGCTTAAGTGGCCTCTCACTTGATGGTTGAAAAACACTCTAGTCTAAAGAGATAATTGGCTTTGTAAATGTTGTCTGTGGGCACATGTGTGTCACAGATATGTAATGTATATGTATATGCCCAGTGAGTGTTTATGTTTCTGTGTTGCTGTTGTTTCTGTGCAGCACGTTCTCATGCTCTACTCGTCAAATACAGTCGCTTGATCAAAAGCCCATAGGCGTCCCTGATTAGGGTTGAGGATCCGGAACCGGCGGAACTTTGAGGAATCCATCACTTTGAGGTTCCATCACATTTGGAACCGTTTCCAGAGCCGGTTTTTATCACAATGTCAGACACTGTCAGAGCTGGTATGTGGACTTGATGTCTAATATACTGTACAATTACAATACCCAGTAGTTCTCTGAGAGTGTACAAATGGAACCAAATGGGCCCGTAAGGGTCCATTTGGTTCCATTTGTATACTCTCAGAGTTACAGACCTGTAAGGGTCCATTTGTATACTCTCAGAGTTACAGACCTAGCTGTAAGGGTCCATTTGGTTCCATTTGTACACTCTCAGAGTTACAGACCTGTGAGGGTCCATTTGGAACCCCCTCAAGTAACCTAGAGGGTCCCTGTACCCAACTTTAAGAACCAGTGAGGTATATATAGTGATATATATGTTAAAGGGAACCGTTTAGAGGGAATCATTAAGAAACCGGAATCATTGAAAGAAAAAAGGATAAAAGATCCCAACCCTAGTCATGATTAGACATGTGTGTGGGCTACAATACACCATTGGTTCTCAAAGTGGGGTCCGGGGACCCTCAGGGGTCCTTGGGGGGTACCAGGGGGTCCCCAGCTAAATTAGTTAATATAGTGTCACAATCATTTTAACCACTTTAACCATATTTTATAGTTTGGCTATTCAAAAATCTGCTATTTTTGAAAAATCGGGAACATTTGTACAAACCTTTGAATATATATATTTTTCAAAGCGAACATTTGTAACTTATAATCTTTGCTTCTGGGGGGGGGGGTCCCTGGAACAAAATATTTTGAGATGGAGGTATGCGGCCAAATACATATCATTTTGGGGGGTCCCCGACATGAAAAAGTTTGAGAACCACTGCAATACACGCGATGCACCTGCATGATGCATGATAACCTATTCAATCCAACCTGGCTGGCTATAGCTGGGCTGACGTGCTTGTCGATGCATGAGGCCATCGGTTTCTCCGCGAGGGCACTCTCTCGCCTGGTGTCCTGCTGCGACACCGCCTGCCTTGTTTTCAAGTGATTAAAAGATCATGCGTTGTTGTTAATTGTTTACGTGCCATTTGTTAATTGTTTATATGCCATTTGTTGATGTGAATTTGGATTTACTGTATACGATGCTATTTAATGGCTGTATGTCAGTTGTTTATGTGCAATGAATGCTACTGTAAAAGCCCAATGGACAAAGTGAAAACAAATAAAAGTAAATAATCATGCATTGTTGTAACGCAGGACATTGAGGTAATGTTTCCCTTATGGGAATGGTATTCACCAGTGGTTCTCAACATGTGGACCGGGACCCACTGGTGGGCCGTGAGGATATCGCAAGTGGGTCCCCAAATAATTGGCAAAACATTATAATCAAGATGTTATTGATAATATAACCGACGGGCGGGTAGACCTTTGACATCACGCTCATGTCACTACGTCGTCACACTCATGTCACCATGACACAGCCATGACCATATAAGGAGTTCCCAATGCAGCTACGCCCAAATATGGAGTGTGTTGTTTAACCTCAATGTGTCGTCATGGCATCAGGCGCAAACAAATCAGTCAGCTCCATATATGGACACAAAAGGGGGCATGCCCATATATGGGCAAATACTGATGACATCAGGGATCTCCATATAGGTCCATGAAAGGACTGACAGATACAGAGATCTCCATATATGGGCATATTAGTGGGAGCGGCAGTGCGACGTAAGTGTGAGGGCCGCGTAGCAAAAATGGCAAAAGTAGCTGATCTACAAGATCTAGATCGGTTATTTTCTCTATTTTATTAACAATTGTTTTAAAGCTATTTCGCAATGGGAGGGGGGGTCGAGTATAGGCACCAGCCAGAGGCTATGGCTATTTGGGGGTCCTTGGCTTTGGAAAAGTTTGGGAAGCCCTTTTGCTACCGTGGAAGTCAGTGCCAGGTTGGAGTGAAACCAGCACGGATGGATGGTTGGTTTGTTCTGACCTCAGCTTGTTTCTGAGGGCTGTTGATCCTTTCATGGCGTAACGGGTGACTCAGGAGGTTGTGAGAGAGAGCGGGCGAGCGAGGGAGTGCGTGGGATGGGAGGAAGGGGGGGGGGGAGGGGGGCTTCTCTCTCTCAGGACCCCTTGGTGTGGTTTTGCAACAGTTGGCAGGCAGACCAGCACATTGTGTGTGTTGAGTCCTCTCTCTGATGTGGCGGCGCGTCACTGAGTAAGCTGACAGATGATGAAGTGCTCACTCTCTGTGTGTGTGTGTGTGTGTGTGTGTGTGTGTGTGTGTGTGTGTGTGTGTGTGTGTGATCCAGACTCAGAGCTCTGCCCGACATATGTTCATAAGGGGGGATATGGGCATACGAGTAATTATATAGGATTCTAAACGTCAAACATTTTCCTCCTTAGAGAAAACGCTGTGGGCTCTGTCAGTTACATCATCACTTACATCCAAGTGTGTGTGTGTGTGTGTGTGTGTGTGTGTGTGTGTGTGTGTGTGTGTGTGTGTGTGTGTGTGTGTGTGTGTGTGTGTGTGTGTGTGTGTGTGTGTGTGTGTGTGTGTGTGTGTGTGTGTTAGCAGTCTTATAGCCTGACTATATGTCATGTGCCCACTTGGGTGAAATAATATTTGCAATTAATTCCCAGTGTTTTTTGTGAACCACAGATTGATGTGTTTCTACCACATGAGGGGTTTTACTTTCAAATAATCTTTTAAACTTCATAACCCATTCCGCCTTCTGCCTTGTACTCCAAACAGGATAGCCTCACAAGTCAAGTACAATCTCCCGCAGCTTTCGTTGTTAAAACTGGGTGGAAACCATTAAAGAGGTTATTTCTTTTTTTAAGAAACGGCTTTGAAGAACCAATCCAAGGTCTTAGGGGTGATCCTTCATACTGTGATGTTGACATGATTGGTTTCCAAAGCAGTAGGCATAGGTTTGTTAGGAGTGGGGTTGGAATCCGGAACCGGGGGAAACGTATCCGACATTGAGGAACCGTAATCGAATTCAATCACATTCTGAACAGTTTGAAGAACCGTTTTTTATCACACTGTCAGAGCTGGTAGGTGGACATTAGCTATACAAACAATACCAGTGGTTCTCAAAAGTTTTAATTTCAAGGACCACCATAACTCTTTGAGTGTACAAATGGAACCAAAATGACCAGTAGAGATCCATTCTGGTTCCATTCGTACTCTGAGTTACAGACCTGTAAGGTTCCATTAGGGACCCTCTCAAGTAACCCTGTACCCCACTTTGAGAACCAGTGAGGTATATAGGAATTGTTCAAATCCTAAAGGATCCCAACCCTAGTTAGTTAGGAGCGGTTCTTGACAATATTCTTGCAACTACCTTGCATTTGCAAATCTCTGATTGTCTGGTATCATGAGACTAAGCATCGTCAAAGAATAGTGAGTTACTTTGTAACGGGGCTTTCATTCCATAGTAAAGCAGCAGATTGTGTAAACAATGGCACTGTATATTTTAAGAAGTTGTATTGTCGGGCTGCGTCATAACATATTTATTTTATATAGCTGTTCACTTTTAGATGATAACACCTTGAAAACATGTTTTCTATAGATCATTTTAGCCATGGCTATTGATATTTGTACTGTATAAACCATGGCCTAGGGCAGTGTTTCTCAAAGTGTGGGGCAGGCCCCCCTAGTGGGACGCAAAATGACTGCACCTCAGCGAGGTGAGCCAAGGTGATAAAAAAAAAGAAATTAGAAAAAAAATAGTATGTGGCCGGGACAATCTGTTTACATTCTGCAGATTGAAAAAAATGGGGTCATTGATAAAATAGAACAGGCCGTTAGCTATGCAACTGATATCTGTTGATTGTTGTTTATGCTATTAATAGCTGAGTGGGGGAGGGGCATTTTTCTTTCCATTGTCAAAGGGAAGACTGTCATAAAAAGTTTGAGCCACTGGTACTACACTACAATAATGTACATTATGTACGTACATGTACATGAGGTTAGACATATGTGCATACGGTTAGACACAAAGGTGGTAGCACTTCGGTAGGTCCACATATCAGCAGGTATAGTGTATGTACATGAGATTAGACATTAGTGTAATGAGATAAAGGGCAAACAGAGTATCAACGTATTTGTCAGGTTCAACCACATACTGCAGTCCACAAGGTTAACATGCACTACGGTGCTCTGATGGCTGAGGTCGCTGCACTATAGCAACTCCTACACTACAGTGTTCAGTGTGTTGTGGAACTAGGAAAGAGGGCGTGTACCGCCGCACATTTCATGTCCTCACTGGTGAAACTCCTCACTGTCAGATGAAAAGAATGTCATTGATGTCACCTGTATCTGAGACCCTTGGTTGTCTGTGCCCTATGGGACCAAATGTAGGAGTTAGCAGGAAAAAATAACACATGACTTGCGTTTTTGATGGTGCTGGTTCATAGAGAATTTAAAATAAACCTGGGGATTCAAATCCTGCCCGCACCAAGATACGTCATTTCGACATTGATTGTGAAGTTAACCTTGACCTTTGAACTTTTTGAAAAAAAATTATCATGTCTTTGGGGCAGCCATACTGATCATTCCCACCAAGCTTCATGAATCATGACGTTTTTGACTCAAAAGTTAACTAAAGGTTTCATGAAATTTCAACATTTGTGCGCACACGCACGCACGCACGCACGCACGCACGCACGCACGCACGCACGCACGCACGCACAGGGCCGATTGTAATACTAATATACAGCCACCTTACTGATGGGTTCTGTGATGTCTCTTCATCATGCTATATCAACAGTAGGCTACTTTTTCCCTTGCCCTGTAATCAGTGTTTAACTGCTGTACTGTATTTGGTGCCTGAATTTCCTCAGCGGGATCAATTCTTATCTAAGGTCGTATCTTATGAAATGGAAAAGACTCATGCACACACACACACAGAATGTGTGAGAACAATGCTGCGATACTGCTGCTGTCTGTACGTAGATGATGATGCTGGTCTGTGACCCAGGGCTGATGATGTGTTGGTCCACTCACACAGCCAGCAGGCTGACAGGCCTCAAGCTGTGTCCGCGAGGCGGGTCCATATTTATCATCACCTCGTAATGACGCCAGCACCGCCCCTGTTATCACCAGGCTTCTCTGTGGGTGGCTTTCCTGTGTGCGTGTGCGCGTGTGTGTGTGTGTGTGTGTGAGAGAGAGAGCGAGAGAAAGAGGAGAAAGTGAGAGTGTAGTTTGTGTAATGTGTCCGCAAAGGCCAATGTGTATGTTTCATGTGTGTGTGTGTGTGCGTACATACAATCTGTATGTGGGGAATCAGTGTTGCTTATGCGATCTCTACAGTTTTTCTTATCCCTTACTCACTTTCTCTTTCTTTTTTCTCTCTTCTCTGTCTCCTTCTCTTTCTCTCTCTCTCTCTCTCTCTCTCTCTCTCTCTCTCTCTCCCTCTCCCTCTTCCCCCGCTTTCTCATGTCTCAAGGTTTTCTACACCCACAGAACTCCCAAGCAGTCTCAGACTCCAGAGGAAGTCCTTCCTGGGATTAACACACACACACACACACACACACACACACACACACACACACACACACACACACACACACACACACACACACACACACACACACACACACACACACACACACGCACACACTGAGCACAAACTTCCTCATGTGTTTCATCCCCCCACTTGATTCGTCCTCCCACAGACATCCTGTTTCTCTCATGCAGCTCCTGTTGGGCCTGTTCAGAGGGAAGCATGGCGTAAACACATCTAATACCAAACCCAACCTCTGCAGGAACTCACAGCAGCCCGCGCACAATAGTGACAAACCTGTCAATCCACTGTCACGCCAGCTGTGTTCCTCTGTCCGTCCGTCCGTCTGTCTGTCTTTCTGTTTGTATGTCCCCTTATTTATACTTATAGGACCGCACGGCACTTGCTGAAAATTGCAAATCTTAAAGCATTACGTCTGTCTGTCTGTCTGTCTGTCTGTCTGTTGGTCAGGTACAGCTGTCTATCCGGTCTGTCTGTCTGTCTCTTTCTGTCTGTCAGGTCTGTTTCCACCTGACTGTCTGTCTGTGAGGTCTGTCTGTCCATCTCTCTGTTCGTCTGTCTGTTACGCCTGTCAGTTAATCCGTCAGTCAGTCAGTCAGTCAGGTGTGTATGTTGTCGTCTGTCCAGCAGACAGACATCAGTATTCTTCACAGCCTGTGACATCATCACTGTGCCGCCATGGCGAGCCGCGTGCTCCTTGCGGAACGAGAGAGACCGTGTTGACTTTCTGGCTTATATTTTATTTA
This sequence comes from Gymnoscopelus microlampas, assembly GCF_963454915.1. NCBI lineage: Eukaryota > Metazoa > Chordata > Actinopteri > Myctophiformes > Myctophidae > Gymnoscopelus > Gymnoscopelus microlampas. The sequence goes on from NC_139952.1 coordinate 30,099,329, forward strand.
TTTTTCCTTCTCTTTTTGTAATCACTTTCCATTATCTCTCGCCGCGGCGGTGGGCGTCAGCCCTCCGTCTTGTCCTCTCATCCGTAGAGCGGTCTATCCAATCCATTTTGCCCGTCTGCCAATCTCCATCAGTTGGATGGCGGCGTGTCCCCGTCATCACACGCCCCTCCAACCTCCCCTCGCTCTCTCCGTAGCTAATCCATTACTTCTCCTAATGATTGTTGCCTTGCACTGTGAAGACTTGTGCCTATTGGAGCCCTGTGTTTGATGCTGGGACTGTGTGTGTGTGTGTGTGTGTGTGTGTGTGTGTGTGTGTGTGTGTGTGTGTGTGTGTGTGTGTGTGTGTGTGTGTGTGTGTGAGAGAGAGAGAGAGAGAACGACAGAAAGAGAGAGAGAGAGCGAGTATCTGATGAGAGACAGAGATAGTGTGTGTGTGTGTGCATTAGTTATGTATTTTCACTGTCCTGCACAGAATTAGTGAGATTTATTATTATTATGACAATTGATTGACATTGAATGAAGAAGCATTGAGCTCTGAAATAAATCACTCACATAAATCCTCTCTTGATACTTTATTAAAGTTACAATCTAAGACTCATTTAGAGTGTGAGAGCGCTTTGGGAGTGCAACGTTTTTAACCACTTACAAACTGGCACTCCTGTTTTAGGAATGTAATGAATATAACGAAAATAGCAGTTCCCACTGTGAGGCTTGTAGATGAGCAATTTTTGTCATGTGACACCATCGTACGACGAAGTAAAAAAATAGGAAATGTCTGCGGTAGGTAAAAAGGTCATCACAAAGTAGAGTACTTGCTCTGGATGAAAGGAAGGCTGAAGAGGACAGATCCGCTGGTCTATGCGGGTTCATGAGATTGTGTGTGTGTATGTGTAAAACATCTTGGTACTGATGTGATGTACAGATGTTATGGTTGGGATTTGCGTTTTTCTTCTCCACTTTTATTGGAAAGTTCAAAAATGTTCAACTCGGCAACCAGATAAAAAAGACATGCTCGGCTCTGCGTTGAATAGACACTCATCACGCTGTTGCCATTTGTAGCAAAGTGTAAATATGCAGCGCTCCCATTGAAAACAATTCAAAATATATGCTGACATCAGCAAAAAAATGCTTTAGTGGGCAAACGACCTAGATGTGCCCATCATATTGTACTTCGGACATCATTGCAATTACCTCTCTCCGCTGGGAGAGGGAGACAACGGACATCAAATTTACGGATAGTAGTTGTAAAACCCCCGCCATCATGTATTTCGCAGTCACACCAAGCCATGTCTGAATGGCAGTTATTACTGAAGGTGTTACATGAGCAGCCATCATTTGGGGGCGGGTGGGGGGGGCTGTCACGCTCTCACAGTACACTACTCGGATACAATCAGAATATAAAGAACATCTCTTCCCTTCCGTCTAACAGTTATGGCACCCCAGACATTATAATCGGGCCATTCGGAGACAAATTAGCAGTTGTTGTCGCTCCGCTGGATCCCCCACTGTGCCAGTCGGCGGCACTCCCCCTGATTTAATATCATGAGGCCCACGGTGTTCATCCACGTTTGCGTGACAACTCTCTCCATTCCCGTGCTTTATGGAATCATCACCGTCGCCACCCGGCAAATGAGCGGGGCAATATTTAGGACAAATGCCAAGCGTGCAGCCGCCCCCGCCACACAATGCTGTTGAATATTTTATCGCAGCCCGAGAAGCCCACATTAAAGCCTCTGGTTTGAAAAATTACACTTTTCCAAAAAGCCACAGCGTTGCCGTACGGCACCTCGTAGGGAGAGAGATTAGCCACGGTTGTGGTGGTGGTGGTGGCTCAGGCGCTGCGCTGCGTGCAGGGTTGTTTGTGTTGTAGGTGCAGTTTCCTCGGCGGAGCGCCGACCGGCTGCCAGAGGGTCTGTTCTGTAGAGCTGGCCCGCCTGGCTGCGGTCGCTCACCAACGCTGAGTGGCTTTTCTACTCCGAGTCTGTGGAGGGAGAGATAAGCACTGGCAGTTACATACACACACACGCGCGTGCGAGCGTGCACATACGAACGCTCTCTGTTGACTCATGACATCATGGGGGAATTTTGTGTGTGTGTGTGTGTGCGCGCGCGCATGTGTGTTTGTCTATGCGAGCGCGCACATGTGTGTGTGTGTGTGTGTGTGTGTGTGTGTGTGAGAGATGTTTTGCTTCATCTATTTTTAAGACCCAGAGGACATTTGGGTGAGGTTCCAACAGGATCTTGGGGGCAAAAGTTCAGGGAGAAAGACAGTGGGAGACAGAGAGGGAGAGAGAGAGAGAGAGATGACAGAAGAAGAGAGGAGAATTAGTAAGGGCTTCAGCTCGTGTGAGTAAAAGCCGAGGGAAACGGAAGAAAAGATGATGGTGAAAAAGGAGAGAGCGTAGGCCAGCCTCAGACTTGGCTGTAGTTATTTTCCATTAACTCCCGTTGCATTTTCATAGGGCTCCAGTCACAGAAAACAGATCACCATATTTATTATTAATCCAAACATCTCCCACTCCAGGCTGACTGCTCCTCAAAGCCCGGGCGACCCTCCCTTTGCAGGGGAGGCCAGGCCAGCCGTGCCGAGGACCTCCAGGTAATGACCTGTGAAATGACTGGGCTTTTTGTTGGTTGGGGAGGCTCGCTAGAGGCCCAGCAGCTTATTTATGGAGCTACTGTGGTCTTTCTCCTGGCCTTGGGCACCTATAAATATGCAGGGAAGGTTAGCCTGCTAAAACAAACAATGATGTGAGCCTGGTTCGTCTGAAATAGAAAATGCAATTCTGCAACCCCAGACCCTCTATAAAAAGAGTCGGGCACTATCTTTAGGTGGACGAGAGGTCGGATTTAGCACTGTGGTGTGAAGGCTGGTTCACATCTAACAGCACCCACAAGACGTAATGAGATGGTATTAGAGTTTAGGCTTCACAGACCTACAGTAAACTAAACTTGTTGCCCGTCTCATGCAAGTTGACTTTAGGTGTAATGTGTTTACACTGGGTTGCAGAGCAACCAACGTGTGCCGCACAGTTAGATTTCGATCACAACAATGCCAAATTCCCTCTTATTTCTAGATCGCACTCATGAAAAAATAATCAGGTAACAGCTCCTAAATGTGCCCCACATTTGTTCTGTGATTTATTTAAGCCGAAAACGCATAACAGACAGGTTAAAGTTGGAAGCGATAAGTGCCAGTGAAATGGGTGTTGGCAGGCAGAATCCATATGTTGAACCTGGACGGTTGCTCCGGTGCGTACCACACTTACAGCCGGCATTGGCCCCGTATCTGCATAATGGATATACAAGGGGTCCTTGTTAGTGTCCGTTCCAGACAGGGGGGCAGCGAATGGAGACGAGCCAGCCCTGGGAGATGGTAAACGTGGTCAAACTGATAAAACTGTCATTACCGCGTTGGGAACGGCCTGGAGAGGTGCTAGGATAGGCAGAGAGAGAGGAGAGAAGAGAGAGAGAGAGTAAGAGGAACAGAGAGAGAGAGAGAGAGAGAGAGAGCACATCCTGTCAGGGAGGGATGTTGGCGCACTGCCTTTGAGCTGTAAAATCAAACATTCACTGTGCTACAGGAGGGGACGGAGAGAGGGGGCCAAGGGATTGGAGGGGTGTTATAACGCAGTGCACTGCCAAGGTAACTGTGAGGCTTGGCGATGAGGCACGGACATGGACCATGTGTGAAACGCCGGAGGGCTTTTAATTTGAAACGATGGATACACTCGGCTGCTGCAACTTTCATATGGACACAGAACTGGCTGCAGGGGCTATATCTACCATTACGAATGAACGGATGTCTGTCAACTTATCAATCGCGACGGTCTTTCGGCAGAAATGAGTGCGGAAATGAGTGTGTTTCATAGACTGTGAAAAATATGTATTTTTTGTGAAGTGCCTGCAAGTAGTGCTCTCCCTCTCTCTCTCTCTCTCTCTCTCTCTCTCTCTCCCTCTCTCTCTCTCTCTCTCTCTCTCCCTCTCTCTCTCCCTCTCTCTCTCTCTCTCGTGCGTGTGATACAGAGGTAATACGCAATCACAAGATCTCAGATCTTTGCACTGTCGCCCTGTCTGTCAAAAAATGTATTTCAAAATGCCTCTCTCGGTTTATAAAGCATTGAATGATTTAGGGCTAAAATACATTTTTGATCCTTTGCTACATCATGAACCATCCAGACTTCTCAGGTCATCTGGGAACAGGTCTGCTGTTTGAACCCAAAGGCCGAACTAAACGCGTTTCCATCGGTGGAAATAGGAAACCGCCTTCCTGATCCTCTCGAGGTGACAGGCCATCTGGTTCACTGAGATTCCCCTACGGGACCCTAAATGGATCACATGTGCAAAGCATTGATCACATGTGCCAAAAGCACTGATCCCATGTGCAAAAAGCATTGATCACATGTGCAAAGCAGCCTAACTGTGGCCCCAATCCAGGTTCTATCGCTGCATTGATTTGGGTCTTGGCTGTTGCTATTGTTGGGCCTCTCTGGCTTCCACTTCTGCTACCGCTGCTATCAGTCAGCTGTGCCAGATTTGTGCCTGTGTACAGTGTTGCCAGATTCTGTGAGAGAAACAAGCAACCAGGTCTAGGAAAACAAGCCCAAAAAGAAGTGACTATGGGCCACGTGAGCACTTTAAACATATACATCAGCCATTTGAAAATAGCAGATCTACAAGCTCACAACGCGTCGCGATGCGACGCGTTGTGAGCTTGTAGATCTGCTATTTTCAAATAATATCTTGGGGGGGAAATTTGAATAAGCAGACCTGGCAACACTGCCTGCGTGACTCTCGTATAGAGGGGGCGGGTCTGTAGCGTCTCCCCCTGTCTCCGCTGTGGCGTAGTGAGCAGTCTGCAGTCACGTAGCTTTCCACTGCCCCGGAGGTCCGCCCGTCTGTCTGTGGTGAGGGGCAGCAGAGGATGCCTCGGATAATTCATCCACAACTTTGATCTGTTCTTGTTCATAAAGATCTGGCACGATCTTCAGACAAGAAGGGAGGGGATGTTTTTGGAGCGTGGCTGAACCCCTTTCACAATTTAGTTTTTTTTAAAACCCTTTGTTTTCCACAACGGATTATATGGCGTAATGTTTACAGTGAAAAACATCCCAATAGATTTGGTAATAGCTGTCTGATTCTGCAGCAAAGGGGGCTGCTTAAAGTCTGCGGTGAGAAGTTGTTGTTGAGCGTCCTTTTTTCTTGGCTCCCGTCAATGACACAACCAGGGTGATGTCACATCATATGGGTGGCCGCCATGAGAACGGCCTCGTCACAACATTTCCATCCCGGCCCGCGTATAAACAAGCCGTCCAGATCCGGCCGTCCAGGTTGATTATGCATCACCGAGGGCGTCCAGGTGTGGACCCGACACTTTGCCGATTCACAGGGAGAGACCGGATCGTCTCACCTGCTCTGACACCCCGCCCCCAACACATACGGACACATATGCTCAGAACACCCACTCATGCAACAACCACACCCACACGCAGATGTGCATGGAAGCAAGCAGATGCTAGAGCTCATAGGCTAACATGCACACACGCACAGACACACTCACACACACACACACACACACACACACACACGCACACGCACACGCACACGCACCCGCATGCACACACAACTTCCAACATCCAACACTCTTTTTATTGCACAGTGGAGTCAGCTGAGGTCATTTGGATGGTTTTATTTATTCATATTTTACGATCATGTTGTGGTATCCTTTTCTTTTGCTTTATTACATAGTAGACTAGACTAGATAGTAGAGGGATATAGGCAAGAGAGAAGGGAGACATTTGAACTCGGGGTCCTCATGACTCACAAGGAGCTTTCGGTCCACGCACTTAACTGGCTGCGCCACCAAGGCACCCATCTGGATAAATTTATGAATTCAAAACTACTTCCAGATCAAATATTCATAACCGGGGGCCATGGCTGGGCCACTGATCAGTCCAGGAACTCTTTGCTGGGGCGGCAGGGCCTTCAATTAGTCTCCCACCTACTGGGCGTACCTAGCACTATGCGCTTAAACACACAAGATATAAAAGGCATTGATCGGCTGCAATCAATAGAGCGCTGCCTGGGGGGTCTCTGTTTGAACATTCATGAGCATTTGAATGCTATTTGAATGTTTCTGTTGTTCAGATGTGAGCCCCCTCGTCCCCCTGTGTGTGTGCGCGCGCGCGTGGTTGTGCAGTAGGAGGGTGAGTTTAGGTGATGCAGAGGGGAACTGGGGTGATGATGAAACCAGATTGCAACTGAAGGTGCAACTGAAGGAGGACGCACAGATCACTGCTGATGCCACTGTGATCTGCCTGTCACTTGGACTTGCTGTCAACAGCCTTGATCTGTGTTAGATCTCAGTGCCAGGTGGTGTATATCTGTGAGCTGAGATGTAGTTTAGTATGAAGTCTCTTAGAGTTAAAGAGTGCAGGGTAGTTATTGGTAATGTTGGCAACCCTGCTATCTACAGCAGGGTTTTTTTTTGTGGGTAAGGCAAAAACTCAAAGCACACCTGTATAGCAAAAATACCTGAGCTACAAGCTCACAAACCTTACACCATAATTTGTTTGAAAAAAATAAAATTAATATATCTCAAATGAGCACATAATATCATACCCAAAATAGGGAAACCATAGTTGAAAGTAGTTAAAGTGTATGTTTTTAGCCTATATCATTTATCTCTGTATTGGGAAATGACTTCACACACAGTAGAGGTGAGTTCATGGGGTCGGGATTTGTAGTGCGCCCCCCATCCAGTTATTACACCGGCCCGAGGCGCAGCACAAGAGACAAAGACAAGACAAAGAAGACCTAGGACTAGGACAACAAGAATTCAGTAACACTGTCAGTCAGTCACAACAGTAGAAAACTAAACACCACACACACAAGCCACAACGCAAAAAAGTGAACCTAGGAGTCCTCTACAGTGAAATATATGTGTGCAATTTAGGTTTTTAGGTTCCCTGACATGGGCCCTCGTGTGACTGTTCTCATGGCAGACCCCTCAACAGTGTTTGTGGCAAAGTTTGGTTCGGATCGGAGCAACGGTGCGCCTCGCCGGTCGGAATGTAACGTTTGTGACGTCCACCATCCTCCGTCCACCATTAGGCAGGGGATGAAGGCTTTAGATTGAATCTGTGTTTTCTGAGGAAGCTTTCAACGGTCAACAAGTTGGAAAAATATTTACCACTTAAACCCCATGCATTGTTGAGCGGAGTCCCTCAGGGCTCTATACTATTGACTTTTCTGTTTTCGCTCTACAGTGCATTAAATAACTTTGCTGAAAATAGCCGATCAACAGCCCAAGTCGCTCCGATCTGCACCAAACTTGGCACAAACACTGTGAGAATGTGTGGTCCCCAGGGGCCCCCATCGAGGGCCCCTGGGTGCCACAGGCAGGTTGCTCCAATCCGCACCAAACTTGACACAAACACAAACGTTGTGAGCTTGTCGATTGGCTAATTTCCGCAAAGGTTTTCCCCAGAATACGGATGCTGGAGTTCAGGTGGAAAAAATACTGCATTTAAGTTATAAAAAGTAGGAATTGAAAAAACCCCAAAAGGTAGCACATCCAACATTTCAAAGCATTTAAGTTGTTTGAAATATGTGCATCAGTTGTCTTAATGAACCACTAATCATGAATGAAGCACTTTTTAAAGTCTACATCTGCACCTAGAATCACAGTTATTGTCTAACAGATGTAAGGTAACCCCTACCTGTACATTTCAATATTGAGCATCCCTAACACAAAGTACTGCTATAGTAAATTACAAACATTTCTTAACCTCTTGTATAGACGAATCCACAGAGCGGCAATCATAAGTGCGGTGTCAGGCGGCTGCCGCTCCGCACCACAGCTACAGGCAGCGCTCTGGGGGATTTGTCTATAGCATAGATATTCAACTGGCGGCCCGCGGGCCACGTGCGGCCCGCGAGGAGCTTCCTTGTGGCCCCTGGCCATATTCCCCCCAAAAAAAAAAAATCTAGTTGAATACCACTGGTCTATAGTTATATATTGTTGCTGTCAGGTGGAAACCTCATATGTCCCAAACTGTTACTTTTTAGAATAAACATTTTGTTTTTAAATAGCAAAAATTGCTGTTTTTGCTACTTCCGTGTGACGTATCAACATACTACAGTATGTCAATGTAGGGCATTCATTAAGAGACCATAAAAAGTATGGAGATAAGAGGTCTCTCTGCCCGACAGCAACGATATACTGCAATAATAATGTGTTGTTGTCACAAAAACCCCCAAAGGAACTCCTGGACTTGTCTAATGTGCCCCCGTGCACACCGTGTTGAGAACCAACTGATCTACAACATTGTCTCTGCCGGTGTTAAAATTAATATGCCAGGATGCTTTTATCGGTCACCAGTAAGATTGTAATGCAGATTACACATTTCTTCCCCCACAGAGCAATATACTTTGTGCTGCCGCCAGCCAACCCTCGTGGACATGAAAAGAAGTTGTCCAATTTAAATGCAAATGTCTCCACAAACAGAGGAGTTGGGTACAGTAGTAACGCAGGTTTGATGGTGTAGATTAAAAATAATGCACATTTTGATAGATGAGACGCGGGCATCCGTATTCACTGGGAAAGATATTTCCGAACTATACCGACTGCTTCTTGATGTCTGTTCCTGTATAACCCCGGTATTGTTGCCTCATCAGAGTGTTTTACAACGACTTGTAACAAACTGCGTCAATGTTTATGTGCCTTTTAGCTAACTCTTTGGTAAAGTGGTGCAAGATTTACAAAGTGTATACTTCTGGCTAAGTCCACACAGTACGCCAACAGATGGGACGGTGCAGATGGTCGCATGATTAGGGCTATGATGGGAGCATTTCAGAGGGAATGTGCTGCATTCGATTAATGAGGGAAAAACATTTTTATGTTTAAATGTCTTTTTTTCGGTTTCTTCGAGAATCTGACAAATTTTTCTGTGGCATGCTCTGTATCGAAATGTTCACAATCGGAAGCAAAGATTCACACATCAATTGCACTAACCCAGCACTATTCCAGATGTACAGTATCACACACACACACACACACACACACACACACACACACACACACACACACACACACACACACACACACACACACACACACACACACACACACACACACACACACACGCGCGCGCGCACACACATAGAAGCACCCCAACAATCAGTCATATGCGTTTAGACATTTACTGCAGCTGTTATGTTTGTGGCACACCCTAACTGCAGCGTTAATCATTTCTGCATGGCGGAGAAGCCCTCCCATCCCTCTAACCCATCTCACAATTAATCCACATCCTCCACGCTTCGAAGGGTTAACACCGCGAGACGACAAATTATTCACAAGCGTCCAGAAACCATGTAACTGCCTCCACCGGCTACACGCGGATTGATCGATTGCTTTGTTTATCAGTCATAAAACTATTAGCCATCAATCTTTCATCCACCCCACCCACCACCCACTACCCCTCTCTCTCTTCCTCCCGGAGCACTTTTTTGTGTGCATGATTATAGATTCATTAATGCATGGATAGTTGTGTGTTAGTCAAATGATCCATGTGTGGCGGGGATACGGTGTGCATAGATTACTGCACAGATGCCCAGTGAGGAATGTTTTAATTAACGGTGCACAGTTTTGCTTTCTGAGGGAAGGAAGGAAGAAAGGAAAGGCCTCTTTGTGTTGAGGAAAGAGGACGATGTGACGGATGGAAGGATGGATGGAGGGAGGGAGGGAAAAGGAAGAGAGACGAAGGGGTGACCCAATTCCAAAGGGAGTTGATTGAACATGACAGCAAATAATAATAAAAACGCTGAGATGCGACGCATGAGTCGTAATGGGTCTCTGCTCTGTGAAACGTAACATGGAATGACCCCCCCCCCCCGACAAGGTTGCTCATCCTCATTTTGGGGAATTTGGGGGGGAAGTGAACCTTTTAGTTGTTTCCTTTTAGCTGATTCTGTCTTATTAGTTGACACCGCAGAAACAAACAACACAGATTCGGTGTTGTGTTTTTTTTTGTCAGTGCACTTGTTCTGTTCTTTGCTTCTTTTTGCTTCGTTTGCTGTAAACATTGCTCCCAATAAATATTTGTGTGTGGCTGTGTGCGGGAATCCTTTGTTCTACGATAGACGGCCCATGGTCTTCTCTGACGCACCTGTCGATCTACAGGTGTGCGAATGTTCTGCTCCTTTCCTTTTGTCTGGGAGCCGCAAGGTTCTCGGTTCAATCCCCGGCTCCTCTTGGGCTGCTTGTCGAAGTGTCCCTGAGCAAGACACTGATCCCTTAATTGCTCCCAATGAGCAGGCTGGTACCTTGAATGGTTGCCTACGCCATCTGCGTGTGAATATGTCTAGCATAAATGCGTAATATGTAATGGTGTTCCAGTTTGTTGTGTGTGTGTGTGAATGGGTAAATGTGAAGTACATTCTAAAGCGCATTCGAGTGGTCGGAAGGACGAGAAAAAGTGTATAAATACAATCAATTTAGCATTTACAAGTACCTGTAGAGTTCATTGTCATTTGTCCTACAGTATATGCAGGCATTCAACAGAAACGCTATGTATGGTGTTGCAGACATTGGTGCGGCTACTGATAAATCAACAATACACAGGGGTCAATATGCCAGTAATTCTATGGACATTCGCTTTACCTAAGCCCCCTTCCCCCCGGCTAATAGGCTGAATTATACATCCAGACATGTTGTCAGAGATCAGTTGACCCTGAAACTATTGGATTTCACGTTAAAAGCTTCAGCGGCTCAGATGAGCGCGCCGCGCTAGAAACAGATCAGCTAATCTATGCTCAGACCTTGCCTGAGGCCTGCGGCGCAGAGAGGTGAGCGTGTTTTTGGTGGAGTTACGGTACATATCGTTGCTGCCCGGCAGAAACCTTGTATCTCCATTTTTCAACTTTTTATACTTTTTTTCGTAAAATGAATGCCCTACAAGAGTGTCATGTGACAATTAGTGCTTGTGTGTGTTTGTGGATTTTATATATTGCACCAATGAAAAGTACTAACAAGAACTTGTAACTAAATAATAATTATATTGAATCCTTAGGAACACACAGGTTATTTTTCCCGTTTCCTGAAAAGCAACTGCTTTGGACATAAGAGGTTTCCACCTGGCAGCGACGATATGTCTATCCAATTACGGGCCTTCGGTGTTTTGACCGTGCAAAAATGAGAAACGAGGGAACGTGAAATGTAGAACGTGCACACGAAACACTCGCAGCCAAATACACCGGGCGCAAACACACACACGCGTCCTCCGGACACGCATGCATGCACAAACACATTGTGCGGTGCACGGTAGCACGCAGTGCGCTTAGGGGCAGGGGGGGGGGGGGGGGGGGGGCAGTGATTTGTTTACTTTTTTAACCCATTTAGACCGGGAAATAATTTGTGTACTTTTGGATTTCTTTGGCTATTCAAAAATAGTAGATATACAATGTTGTAGATTGTAGATCTATTTTTTTTTATTCGTGAAAGTTTGTGCAAATCTTTGAATATGTATATGTTTTTAAAGCAAACATTTGTAACTCAAATCTTTGCTTCTGGAGATTCTACAAATGTCTTCTAAATCCATTTTTTTTTTGGAAAAACCTATGTTTCTATATCAGTGGGTTCTCAAACCTTTTCATGTCAAGGACCCCCAAAATGATATGTATTTGGCCAAGGACCCTCATCTCAAAATATTTAGTTCCAGGGACCGCCAGAAGCAAAGATTTGAGTTACAAATGTTCGCTTTAAAAATAATATATATTCAAAGATTTGCACAAATGTTCACGATTTAAAAAAAAATAGCAGATCTACAAGCTCATAGCGCGGCACTCGGTGCCGCGCTATGAGCTTGTATATCTGCTATTTTTTAATAGCCCAGATACATCAAAAAAATTACACAATATGCGTTCCCGGTCTTAATGGGTTAAGAGACGGAGCCCAGGCAGTACAAACAACACTATCCCCCTGCCAGAGAGCCTATGAATATGGATAAGTCTGGACGCCACCCCGTCGGCGGTGGCCCGCGGTTGGCACGTTGTTGTTTTTCAACCGAGCATGGTTCTACAGTATGCACCAGCGACTAATCGCTTACAGCGAGGGTAATTCCTCCCGCCGCGCTAAGAGGCAGCCTCCTCTCTTCTGCATCGTGCTCTTATTAGCAGCCGCGTTCCGTCGGCTACAGCGATGAATTATTGACATCCGAGCTGGAGCCTCATGCCCCACGTGTGTCATAATCAGTGGGTGCAGATATACGTATTGATAAAAGATTCATCAGCGCGCTGTCATGCTGATGAAAGATGTTTTAACCCATTGAGACCGGGATAGATACGCATCTGTGTCATTTTCAGATTTCTTTGGCTATTCAAAAAATAGCAGATATACAAGCTCGTATCGCGGCACCGAGTGCCGCGCTACGAGCTTGTATATCTGCTATTTTTGAAAAATCGTGAAAATGTGTGCAGATCTTTGAATATATATATTTTTAAAGCGAGCATTTGTAACTCAAATCTTTGCTTCTGGAGGGGACCCTGGAACAACATATTATCAGATGGGGGTCCTTGGCCAAATACATATCATTTTGGGGGTCCTTGACACGAAAAAGTTTGAGAACCACTGATATGGCAACATAGGTTTTTTTCAAAAAGGATTTAGAAGACATTTTGTAGTATCGGCCTGAGGTCTTAATGGGTTAATTGAAATAAACACGCAAACGGTTTGGGACGAGAGAGGCGAGACAGAAAGACAGTTGTAGGGAGACAAACAGAGAGAGGGGGGAGGGGGCGAGAGAGATGCAAAAAGAGTTACTCCAGTAGGGATTATGAACCCGAGTTCATCAGGTTTATTGGTTATGTTTTCTCCCGCAGGCTGTTGTGCAAACTGGCCGCACATAAACACACGCGCACAGCCACACACTCACGCTTGCATGGTCTGACTCTATAACCTCACTGGCCTACGTGACCTCTTTTCACCCCGTCAGCCAGCTTGTCAGCATGAGAGACACAACAGATGACACATGTAATCCGAAATGCCAAGCGTGCCCTGCCCTCCACGGCGCTCTAAACTGATCTGGAAGCAGCCCCGTGTATTTCTGCTGCCTCATTATGTTGTTGTTGCTTGTTTTCTTGCGTAATTACCCCCAAAAAGCTTCCGTGTTGCGTGTGTCAGCAGCTCCAGGCGGCGGGGTGAGGGGAGGACAGGACCAAAGAAGAGAAGAAGGGAGACGAGATAAAGAGCGGAGAGGCGAGGAGAGGAGAGAAGAAGAGAGGAGAGGCGAGGAGAGGAGGGAGGAGAGAAGAAGAGAGGAGAGGCAAGGCGAGGCGATGTTAGGCGAGGCGAGGAGAGGTAAGATGAGGCAACAGTCTTTCCGAGGAAAGAGATTTAAATTGCATTTAAACAATACAGAGAGTCTCGGGTTTCAGGGGAATAGAGTTGGCGCAGTTGGCCAATCACCGAGCACAATCCCATTCTCAGGCATGCTGGGGATGCTCGCATTGCTCGTCCCGAAACGCCCACGATATACCCGGTAATTAAAACTTTGGGGGGAAATTCCTGTGAGGCAAACGCAGAGATGTGAGGGGGGGTTGGTAGAGATGTGTGCATGTGGTTGGAGGCCAGTGTGCAAGGCTGTGTGATGCTGACTCAATCATGTTCACTTTTTTGATGTAGACCTCTCATCTTTTATGCCATGTGATTTGTTTGCTAATGGCTATGGGCTACTAATGCACTGTCAGAGATTTTTTTTCTTCTTCTTTTTTTGTGTATCTTGTGTTTTTTTTTTTAGCCCTGCTAGTGGCAGGGCTCTAAGGATGGCAGTGTCAGATTGGTCTGTCCATCCGTCTGTCTGTTCATCCAACACTTTCCCCTCAAATAACATATCTTGGAAACTATTGGCTGGGCTGCCATGGCATTTGCAGTGCACTATCATGAGGATGGCCCCTACGGATGTTTGTGACCTCATGGCTTTTTTCTCCTGCGCCACCGTTAGGCCAGTAATTCCAATTGCACACAAGGTATCTCAAAATCTATTTGACGGATTGAGATGAAAATTGTTGTAGTGCCATTCACATAGGCTGGAGGATGAACCCTAACCATTGATTGACCTGTGGCATGACATGTGGCCTTTCTAGCACCACTCATCTCATGTTCTAATCCTGCAGATTACAGGATTAACCCTGTTAATTTTGGTGACCCCATAGCCTTTACTTAAGCGCCACCCTTCAACCAAAAGTTAGTTAGATTAGATGTAAGGAGGAGCACAAACTAGTCTAGGTGCTTCTAGCAGGGCGTACAGACTCTTAATCTTGTTTCTTTTTTTTGCAGTCCATCTATTTTGGAATAAAATTGATGTATTAAGTTAATTATTCAAATCTGTAATAATATAGATTCACTCTTTGAAAGTCTTGTCCTTTTGTCAGTGAAATTCTCCACTTACCTTAATACCCAATGGTAGTAGATACTTTACCATTGTTTATTCCAGATATCGAAATAGGGGGATATTCTACAATTGGAACTTTAGAACATACAGGACGAGAGGGAGGCCGTTGGTGACAGAATTCTGACCAAGCATTTACCACAGCCATGATTTACTGTACTACTGACTTTTGACTCAAACTTAAGTGGAAGAGTGAGGTTAAACTGCGGCCCTTCGAGGAGCGATGGTACAGTGAATAGCGGTGGCTGAAGAGTCGTGGAGCTTAGCAGATCAGTAAGACAGAAAAACCCTCACACCAGCGAGATTTCAGCCCCAGCTTAAAGGCTCCGGGGGAATGGATTTGGACCAACATCACATGAAATTGCTTCTTCAAAGTCCCCTTATCTAGGCACGGGGAAAATCTTAAAATGGTCCTGCAAGTGGTTTTACCGCTGCAAAACATGCAATCACGTTTCACACTTTAAATTACATGCTTAGCTATTTCTTCTTTGATGGGCCAAGAGGTCAAGTGCTTAAAGATTTGTCCCTTTCAGGTTTTTTTGAGAAGTGCAATATTCCTGTTATCTTTCGCTTACAGCCAGACGCCTGCCCATTCTAAACAAAATTCCTTATAATAATATTCCTTATAGATAAATACCGATGAGCATTAGTAGACGTACATGGACACATTCCTGTCCCACACATGCTGTGGTGCACAAACACACGCGCGCACACACACACACACACACACACACACACACACACACACGCACACGCACACACTGTATGGATAATGTACAGTAGGCACGCACAGCGGCGTGATCCCCTGAGTGATTGAAACCGCACACAAAAACAAACCTTAAAAGGATGATGCCGCTCAGTTTATCCTATGAGAGACTTAAACTTCACTAATCTGATAAGTACTTTACTGAAGCCAGACGGATGTTTACTCACCTGAAATGTGGGACATCAGCAGTATTCATTGTTTGGAGGCTTGATTTCCGTCCCCGAAGGATCCCAAATATTCTGGCATACGCTTAGCACGCCGCAACGTAGGTGTGATACCGTAAAACGCAATAAATTAAGGCATGCGTCCGTTGATTATAGTGGTAATACCCAGGAGGGCATTCTGCACCGTGATTACATACACAGCGGTGATGTGGTTAGGTATGAGGTGTTTGTATCTGAACAGAGCCGCCATTCACAGTGAAGCACTGTCTCTGGGGTATTCTGTCGCACAAATGTTCCCAGTGCTTTTCTTTATCTTAAACGTTCCCAACGTGGAAGTGTAAAAGAATTTATGAAACGTTTTTCATTATCGGGTTCAAGGTGTGCTTTTCATGAAGTGTGGGGGAGAGTCACAAAGGGACTGCAACTTCAGTCAGTATTGAGTCTTAAGTCTTCCCAGCGGCAGCCACTTTTTCGCAAGATGTCGCTGTGTTGCTGTCGCTGCAGCCTGCTTATTGTGCGCATTGCTTTACATCATGATATTTACTTTGTCTTTGCCATGGTCATCATGGTGTTTGTATTTTCTTAAACCATTCGATCCGGGAACGCATCTGTGTCATTTTAGATTTGAGCTATAAACATTGTTTTATACTTTGGCTACTCAAAAATAGCAGATTTACAAGCTCATAGCGCGGCACTGAGTGCCGCGCTATGAGCTTGTAGATCTGCTATTTTTGAAAAATCGTGAAGTGTATCTTTGAGTATTATATTTTTTAAAGCGAATATTTTGAACTCAAATCTTTGCTTCAGGAGGTCCTTGGAACAAAATATTTTACACATATTAATATAATATTTTAAAAATATATATTCAAAGATTTGCACAAATTTTCCACGATTTTTCAAAAAATTGCAGATCTAACAAGCTCATAGTGCGGCACTTTGAACTTGTATATCTGCTATTTTTTAATAGCCAAAGAAATCTTAAAATGACACAGATGCGTTCCCGGTCTTAATGGGTTAAAAGGCAGGCTCATTAATATATCAACCAGTGAGAGCTCCAGGTGTTCTCCTGCCAGCAGCTGTGCCCAACAGGAGAGCTCACATGCGGGTATAGCAGAAGTGCAGACCGCTGGTGTCTGTCTCTGGTGATTCTAATAGGCGACACACGTAGATCTGCCCTCAGGTGCTTGTTGTGGCTGCCGGTGTGTGAGCTCACGGTATATAAGCCTCGGCCGGGGTGGTTCCGGGGGCCGTAGGGTTATTATAACCACACTGACTGGAGAAAACTGGCGGCGGCAGGGAGGATGAGGAGAGGAGAGGATGAAAGAGGTCATGCAGAGAGACCGTGAAGAACCTGGTTAGAAGACTTAACACACATCGTTCAGTCAGTCTGCCATGCAGGGCTGACCTACTTCGTATACTCTGATTCTCCCTCTCTCTCTCTCTCTGTTATAGTAGTTATGTATGACAGAGATTCAGAGAAATGGTGACTCAACACTCGCCCACTGCCTTCCTCTCTCACTACAGCTGAATAAAGCTTTTGGACCAAAACTGAATGAATATAAAAAAAATACGAATCCGTTCAAAAAACAAAATCAATCCATTTGATAACGTAACGCACATACAGTACATCTGAGGCCATGGTTCTCAGCAGGAAACCGGTGGATTGCCCACTCCGGGGAGGGAGTGAGTCCTCACCGCAAGTGAAGTATTTCAAGTATCTCGGGGTCTTGTTCACGAGTGAGGGGAAGACGGAGGGGGAGATCAGCTGGAGAATCGGAGCAGCAGGAGCGGGATTGTGTTCGCTGTACCGCACTGTTATGGGCGAAAAAGAGAGCCGAGCCCAGAGTGCAAAGCTCTCGATCTACCGGTCACTCTGCATTCCTTACCCTTCACCTATGGTCAGGAAATGTGGGTCACGGCCGAAAGAACAAGATCGCGGAAACTGAAATAGGTTTTCTCAGGAGTGTGGCTATAGCATCTCCCTTAGGGATATAGGATGAGAAGCCAAGTCATCCATGAGAGACTCGGGAGAAGATCCGCTGCTCCTCTTTGCGCTCCTTTGCTGAAGTGCTTTGGGCATCTTGGGCATCTCCCCAGGGAGGTTTTTCAGGCACACCCTGCTAGGAAGAGGCCACGGGGCAGACTGATGACCAGGTGGGGGATATATCTCCATGCTGGCCTGGGAATGCCTCGTGAGGGATCTATCTCCATGCTGGCCTGGAAATGCCTCGTGATACCCCAGTTATAGCTGGCTGATGTGGGCAGGGAAAGGGGAGCCCGGGATTCTCTGCTGGAATTGCTACCTCCACGATCGACTCCGGATAAGTGGAAGATGGATGGATGGATGGACATAGAGTAACGTGTAGAATCAAACCAATGCAGTTACACTCAAGAGTACCATGTATGCATATCTGCATAACCCCCCCCTCCCAATATTCTCATATTATATGCAGAGAGCACGCCACACAATTGGTGTGATACTTTAAAATGCAATAAATTAATACATGCGTCCGTTGATTATAGTGGTATAATACCCGGGAGGGATTGCTTTACTGTGATTATGAGCACAGCACAGCAGTTAGGTGATGTGATTAGGTATGAGGTGTTTGTATCATCACAGCACCCCTAATCACGGTAAAGAACCGTCTCTGGGGTATATTCTGTCTCACAGCCGTTACTGTGCATTTCCTATATTAAACACAGTCCTACTGCGGAGTAAAATAAATTATGAAATGTTTGTTTCATAACCCGAGCAAGGTGTATACTTTTCCCGGGGGCAGTCATTGTTTTGCCAGTCTGACTGCACCACTTGAATTACCTATTGTATTGTTCAGTGGTTTTCAAAGTGGGGGCTACGGCCCCCCAGGGGGACCAACTGGAAAGGAGAATTCAATTCAGTTAAAGGCTTAGTATGTAACTTTGACCTGTGTTTACATAACAAATCAATGTATGAATCCTTTACCCATAATTTCCCTCTATGCCAGCAGTCATCAGCCACTGGAGGAGTGTGGTGGTGTATGCCCCCTTGTTGTATTTTGGTGTTTGCTTTGGTAGCCCAGGTAAACACCACCACGCTACTCCAGTGCAGAAGTGTAGCTAAAAAACGCTTTATTAAAAAGGTAGGTCTTTAGTTCCTCTTTTAAAAGCATCAACAGATTGCAGAGTGCTCTCAGGTGGTTCAGGGAGGGCATTCCAGAGTTGACGCTAATGGCACATGGCATCCGCTGGCAGTGGACGCACCGTCTCATCATCACAGAGCACACACAGACACTATATACTGTGTAGCTCCAGTCAGTCATTGAGGCTAAAGCCTGGTCGGAGAGAGGGCCGTATAGGGGTTATTATAGGCCACCGGAAAACCACACTGACTGGAAAAATGGTCAGCGGAGGGGAGGATGAGGAGAGGAGAGGATGAAAGAGGTCATGCAGAGAGACCGTGGAGAACCTGGTTAGAAGACTTAACACATCGTTCAGTCAGTCTGACATTCAGGGCTGACCTACTTCATACATAACTCTGACTCTCTCTCTCTCTCTCTCTCTCTCTCTCTCTCTCTGTTATAGTATTTATGTATGACAGAGATTCAGAGAAATGGTGACTCAACACTTGCCCAGAATGACCACTGCCCTCCTCTCTCTCTGTCACTGCGGCTTATTATAGCTTTTGGTCCAAAACCGAATGAATAAACAAAAAAAAAAGTGAATCATTTCAGGGAAATAAATCAATGCATTTGATAACATGATGATGACATACATGCAGTACATGCGCAGACACACGCCAATGTGGTTATATAGGGTCCCATGTATGCCATGGAAACCTTGTATCTCCATATGTAATCTTTCTATGTTCTTTTTCTCCATAAAAACGCACGTGTCAGTGTTGCGTGAAAATATAAGATCTACAAGCTCACAACGCATATCGCGAGACGTTGTGAGCTCGTAGGTCTGCTAATTTCGCCACTTTTTGGCTGGAAAATGAAGTAAAAAGTGTTGCTTATAATACATGTTTTTTAGGTTTTATAAATATTGAACCCAGGGCCTATGACTAAATAATAACCATATTGGATCCATTGGAACACAGGTTATTCTTTCCCCCCAAAAGTAACCGTTTTGGACATACAAGGTTTTTGCCCGACAGCGAGGATCTAGTACATATAACCCCCCCCCCCCATGGTGTCGTGTGTTGAATAACCTGCGTTGCGTAACGGAGATCACATCGAGAAACAGAGCCATCACCCCCTTAAAGAAGACATTGCACGCTCTCCCATGGGTCCTAACAGAAATAATAACAGCCAGACTTTACAGATGACATGGCTGAGATCAATAGGCTGTATTGTTTGAGCACAAAAAGCTTCATTTTGCGTCCGTGCTCTCATGAAAAGGACTGATTGTAGTGGAGACTGGCTGTTTTATGGCATGATGATCATCACACACGCACCACACGCACGCACCCACGCCTGCGCGCGCGCGCGCACACACACACACACACACACACACACACACACACACACACACACACACACACATATATATGCTGTACATAAATGATGATCTCGCAACGTTCTTTGTGAGTGTTCTATAATCCATTGTTGTTGAGTGGTCATGTAATTGTATCTCTGTTCCAATTTTGACTGTCAAGAGACAAATGCACACAGAAAAGTGCATGTAGCCTACACACATGCATATGCCACTAGACTGTATATGATGATTGATAACACATGATTTTCTTTAGATTCATAGTTTATTTATCCTGTCTCAATTATAATTGTTTTCAATACACAACTCAAACAAACCCACCTCTATTCCATCACAAAAAAAGACAATACAGAAGTACCCGACAACAACTACAGAAACATGCAGCTCTCATTCAGTCCAGAATTGATTCCAACGACAGGTTGGGTTATTGTACCACAGCGTCTGCACAGGTCTCTTTCAGCTAGTATTACTATTATTGTTATTGACCCAGTACGCCGCGATACAAGCAGCCCGGCCACAGCCAGCCATAGCGACACCGGACGTGCCATGCGTGCAGTGGTGTAAATAAGTAAGTAGATTTACTCAAGTACTGTACTTACGTACAATTTTGAGGTATTTTTTACTTTACTGGAGTATTTTCAATTTTTTTTCACTTTTACTTCTACTCCACTACATCTCAGAGGCAAATATTGTACTATTACTCCACTACAATTATTTGAGAACGTTAGTTACTAGTTACTTTTCAGATATAAATTATGATATTGTGCAATATACATGAGCCACTTTGACCCTATTTTATACAGAGGCTATTTGAAAATAGCAGATCCACAAGCTCACAACACGTTGCGATGCGGCGCGTTGTGAGCTTGTAGATCTGCTATTTTCAAACATTTTAGTACTTTTACTTTTGGTACAAGTACATTTTTATGCCAATACTTTTGTACTTTTACTCAAGTACATTTTTAACTCTGGACTTTTACTTGCGACAGAGTATTTCTATATTGCAGTATTGATACTTTTACTTAAGTAAAGAATTTGAGTACTTTTTCCACCACTGCATGCGCGTGCCATGCGCCAGTGTGCAAGCACCAACAGCACCCGGTCCCATAGCACACCCCCCACTGATCCAGCAAGCCCCAACCCCGTCGGCCACACTACAGCGCACCATAAGGCCAGCCCACCAAGTCTCCACCCCCCTGAAATCCCCCAACCCATATAAGAAAATTAACCGCAGAGCCAGCCCAGCGTCTCACACCCTCCTAGTATAAGTTAGGTATGTCCCCTGCTTTCAGTACAAACACCTGTCTGTTTTGCATCCTATAAGATGAATTCTCATATGCCGCAATATTTCCTAGTTCAGTCAACCATTACTGCATGGAAGGTTCCCCTGTTGTATTACAATGATGACAAAAGGAATGCTCGCACACCAACATAACAAAAGGAATGTCCACGGAGGTTTGGCAGATGCAAAACTATTCTTTTTTAGCATCCGTGTCCACAGAGAACACCTTTTGAGCTGGCAGCACCAGTCTGCTATGCATTTCTATGGTAAAGACACGCTGGTGCGCTCCTCTTCCCAGTGCAGAGCATCGCGCTTCAGTGCTCCCGACGCCCGACGTGTTTTGGCGCAGCGCCCTGGGCGCTTCAAGCTGGAAACAGTTCAACTTTTGGAGATGAGCACTGGTCTTTGATTCCTCCTGGCTGTGTCTGACAACCCGCTAATTTACAACCTGACTTTGAATCACACTGACCTTATATTAAGTAACCATGATACTGACCATGATACTGACCATGATACATGATACTGACCAGGATGCTGACATGATACTGACCATGATACTGGCATGATACTGACCATGATACTGACATTTTACTGACATGATCCTGACCATGATACTGACCATGATACTGACCATGATACTGACCATGATACTGACCAGGATACTGACCATGATACTGGCATTATACTGACATGATCCTGACCATGATCCTGACCATGATACTGACATACTGACCAGGATACTGACATGATACTGACCATGATACTAAATATGATACTGAGCAGGATACTGACATGATACTAACCATGATACTGACCATGATACTGACATGCTACTGACATGATACTGACATGCTACTGACAATGTTACTGACATGATACTGACCATGATACTGACATGATACTGACCATGATACTGACATGATACTGACCATGATACTGACATGCTACTGACATGATACTGACATGATACTGACATGATACTGACATGATACTGACAATGATACTGACCATGATACTGACCAGATACTGACCATGATACTGACATGATGCTGACATGATACTAACCATGATACTGACATGCTACAGTACTGACAATGATACTGACATGACACATGTAAAGCCCTTGTTTAAACCGTTGTTTCAGCTAAGCTAGTTGTGCTAATAACGCAGATGACATTCAAGCACAGCAACGGTTGATCAGTTCGAACACACAGCGTGTCAATAAACGCTGCATGCGTGTGCTATGGACATCATGATATCCAAATCCAAAGCGCCCCTCCGCTCAAAAAACGCTTGTCTGTAGACACAACACATTAATGATGACAAAATTACAAAGTGCTACCAAAAAAGGGTGTAAAGGTGTAGATAACATGTTTCGGTTAAGAGTAAAGACACACACCTGCTGTGTCCTATTTGTAGGGACAAGATAGTCAATCAGGGATCGTTCATGTTCCAGGGCTCAGAACACACCCTCCCAATATAAGTAAGGTATGTCGCCCGTTTCAGTACAAACAACTCTGTTTTGCATCCTATAAGATAAATAATCATATGCCGCAAAATTTCCCAGTTCAGTCAACCTAGCTTTCCTGCATGATTTCTACATTACTTTGTAATATATAATATCACAAAGGGAATGTATTGTGCCGTTGTGACACCTCCCCCAACTCAGCCTTTGATTTAAAGCAGCCATTTTAGCTCTCAATCGACCCACTGTTTATCCTGTTAGTATTATTGATTAACATCATGGAACAGAATGGAATTGGAAATAGACTTTGTCCATTCAGTATACATGCACAGTACAATTCTCAGTGTTAATTATCCCCGCTAGGCCTAAGGCCGGGGTCAGAGATTATATTTTGTGTGGGTCTGTACGGGATAAACAGTATTTGTTTGTCCGCAGCTAATCTCGCAAAGTTCTACACCGATCAACATCACATTTCTTGTGCAGACCATTAGGCAAAGGAACTCATTCCCCGAATACTTGGGCCTCATGGTGGCTCTACAGCACAGCAGCCCATTTGACACTTATAGCCTATAAGTGAACTATACTGTAGGTAATTATTTTGCTACTCCTACACATCTTGTCCAGAACTCAAAACATAATCTCTGGAGTCATGTGATACAGTGGATCCGGTTCATTTGATTATATCTGTACACTCTCTGAGTGTAATTGGCATGGAGCCAATGTTGCCTCTTTTAAATAAACCAGTAAGGCATCTTATCAGCTCTGTTTTTGTAAGGCCTCCTGGGTTTTTTCAGGTTCAAAAACCTCTGGCAGGTTTCACACCATGCCTTTCCACCTCTCTTAGACTCAACACACCGCGTACACACACACACACACACACACACACACACACACACACACACACACACACACACACCCTCTATCATCCCCAGCAATAACGAGCTGTCATTGGGACTCAGTGATCTATGTGTCTGGCTGTGTCAGCGAGCAGGCATGCTGAAAGGCTGCTCTCCACTTCCGAGGCCTGCCAGTCAGCGCTAGGGGCACCTGAGACAGGCCTGGTGTCAGCCAAGGAGCATGATGGGTAGGCGAGGGGAGGGGATCAGAGAGAGAGAAAGATGGGGGGATACCAGCCATGTCAAAGCTTGACTCCCCCCCCCCCCCCCCACACACACGCACACACACACCACCTTCCAAAAATACCCTGAAATGATAGGGAAAATACCCACCAACTAACAATGTTCTGACAGCCTAATAACATTTCCTGCAGAGGATTACAATACCTGGCAGATTCCCCCTATTTTTAAAGATCAGAGACGGCTTTGGATGGAATTAAGTTTTAGCGCAATCGCATAAATAGGTATTTTACGCGGTTACTGAAGTGAGTTTACACTTTTGACAACGGGGGCGGGTTTTTGGGTGCAGTCGGGCGCCGAATGTCAGCGAGATAAGCAGATATATATGCTTCCAAATAACTCACCGATGGAACCCCAGATGCAAGCGTGCCGACGCACCCCTGTAGAGTAATGTATTCTCTCCATATTGCATGAGATATATTATCTAGCCTCCCTTATTGTGTCGGTGATAAATGCAACACACATTAACTCCACCAAAATGCATTTCTCCCATTTCCACAATAAAGGGCCTTCCTCTTTCCCCTGACCTTCAGCAGGGCTTGCAAAGCCAGCATAAAATATGCATTTAGGGGAAGCAGCGCGAGTGGATGTGAGGTTCCCGCGCGGAGATTGCTTTCTTTTGTACAGCGTCATGCAGGAACATGTATCACTGTCCGCCTCCAACAAACAGCCAGTAATATGCAGAAATATTAAGTAGGATCAGCAAATAAATATATGGAGTGGAGCCGGCGCTATGACAGATGTTGGCTATTTGCATGGAGCTCTTCTGTCATGTCATTAGCCGGCGCTCTCAGCCAAGCAGGGCGAAATGAATGAAGTGGCTGTGCCTGCCTAGTGGCTGGCCCTTTCAGTCTGCATGTGCATGCGCGCATGTGTTTGCATGTTGAGGTGCGACGCATGTACAAAGAGCATGTGTCTGACTGAAATGTTTTGCAAGATAACTCTCTCTCTCTCTCTCTCGCTCTCTCTCTCTGTGCTTGTTCATGCAAGACTGAGTTTGTCTCTGCATTTTTTATGTTGTCCAAGTCCCCCCGCACCAAACTATTGTAACTTCAACCATATTAAGCCTGGCGTCCCCATTTTTGGCAAATTTTCTTCAGATGGAAAACGCATTGCATCGCGACATGTTGGGGACTAGTAGATCTTTTTGCAATTTGTCATACAACAAAGTAAATACAGTACATGTTTTGTTATGGATACAGGTACAGGCATAATAACATATATCAGGCTTGTATAGTGCATTTCTTGAACCCAATGCACTGAGTGGCATATCACAACCCCTATGATTCAACATTTATTCACATGCGTTATTATTTCATGATAACGCACACACCGGTAAGCGCATCAGGCATGTGTTTGTGTGTGTGTGTGTGTGTGCGTGTGTGTGTGTGTGTGTGTGTGCGCACACACACACACACACACACACAAACACACACACAGACACACGCTATTCCCTACTGTGCCCCACTGCACCGCCTCGTATACTTCATTGTCCGCAGTTTCTCAATTTCTTCGTTGGGCGAGAGAGTGGTGTATTTTAAAGATTGATTTAGTCACTGGAGCAGGGAGTGTGTATTCACACTGTTTCCCCAGTCTGCTCTCGCCGGTCAAGGCCGCATGAGTTTCATTCTGGTGAAAACATGCAACCACTATATGGCTTCAGGGACACCGTATAGCACCTGACCTCACCCAGCTGAACATAAATGAGTAAAGAGAAACATACAACACAGTGCAATACCCTTTATTAACCCATTAAGACCGGGAACGCATCTGTGTTTGGCTCTTTGGCTATTAAAAAATAGCAGATATACAAGCTCATAGCGTGGCACCGAGTGCCGCGCTATGAGCCTGTAGATCTGTTTTTTTTTTTTTATTATTTTGCAAATCTTTGAATACGTATTTTTTTAAACCGAACATTTGTAACTCAAATCTTTGCTTCTGGGGGATTCTACAAATGTCAAACAGTTTTTTGGAAAAAAATATGTTGCTATAATCAGTGGTGCTCAAACTTTTTGGTGCTCAAAAAATATATATATATTCAAAGATTTGCAAACATTTTAATGTTTTTTTCAAAAATAGCAGATCTACAAGCTCATAGCGTGGCACTCGGTGCTGCGCTATGAGCTTGTATATCTGCTATTTTTGAATAGCCCAAAGAAATCTTAAAATGACACACAGATGCGTTCCCGGTCTTAATGGGTTAACCCCCCAGCCCACCCCAGGAGGAGCATATATATATATATACAGAGGCTCTCGCAATCAGGCACAACATTGTTCAACGTCCGCGTGCGTGCGCTGTCGAGCACGGAGAGAGAGAGAGAGAGAGCCCGGCGTACCTCACAGTCTGTTGTAATGGCTTGGATCATCAAGTGCTGTTCAAAACGAGGGGGGGGGTGGGGGGGTGCTGCTCGGAGAAACGAGTATTGATTTGAAAATGTCTTGTTTTGTTATTTTCAAAGCTTTCATCTGTGTTTTTCACTTTGCTGCCGAAGTGCCTGAGGTCATGGTTGGGGAGGTTATAGAATGTTCTGTTCTGTGATCTGCGTGTGTGTGTGTGTGTGTGTGTGTGTGTGTGTGGCGGTGTGTGTGTGTGTGCATGCGTGTGGCGGTGTGTGCGTGTGCGTGTGTGTGTGTGTGTGCGTGCATGTTTGTGTGTGTGTATGTGCATGTGTGTGTGTGCGCACGCCAGCGCGTGTGCCCGCGAATGTATCGCATGTTGTCAACCCAAGAATACATACGGTCAGGCAGGAGAGTCATATATCTGACAAAGTGCAGCCAATAAAGTATAATTCATGAGCGCTCCAGTGTCTGTGGATAGTAGTCATTACTCTTGTGTTGGTGTGCATGCAGTATATCAGGGCTCTGAACAACAGCCCTCATCACGATATTGATTGCCTGACACCCTCTGAAACATCTACCCCCCCCTCCAACACACACACACACACACACACACACACACACACACACACACACACACACACACACACACACACACACACACACACACACACACACTCGCACACAGGACTGAGACGGGGGGGCAACAGAGAAAGGGGTAGCGAGAGCCCAAGAGAAAAGGAAGGAGACTGAGGCGGAGTGAAGGTCTGGAACGTACTGTATCGTTCTGTCTCAATCTTCTGGCTTGTTCTGTAGAAAGCTGTTCATCTCCGATAAGACACACATCTATGTTTTCAGACCTTAAAGCTACTATCGGTGAGTTTTATGTCTTTCCCAATGGAAAGAGGGTATCGATGTCCAAACTACAATAAAGATCGTCCCGTGTCCAATTCCGTCTGCTTCAAATAACTTGCAGCGGTTGGATCACCTCCATATTGTTTTACTCATTAAAAGAAGTCCAGGGTTATAGGTTTAACTAAAATGGATGGGTGGTCTCCAGTTAACATAATCTACTGTGTACCGGTATGCCCAGGGGTGTAGTGGAGGGGGAGCGCCACTTCTAAAATAGGATTTAGGTTTTGGTCAATTGATATAGCCACTTGAACCCCAGCATCCATATTCTTGTGGGGTGGGGGGAGATTAGCCAAGAATAGCAGATCTACAAGCTGACAACTTGTCGCAGCACGACACGGCATCAGCTTGTAGATTTCTGTTTAAGAGATTTGGTGTAGATGGGAAAAAAAACAGTATAGATGCGCTCCCGCACTTCTAAAAGTAGCACTACCCCTAGCTACTACCCCTGGGTATGCCTTAAACACAACGTACGTGTGTAAACACACACTTATGTAGGCCAACACCAATCTTCAGGCCAGTTTCCGCCTTCGTCTGTCTGTCACTAATTGATAAATGTGTGCGACTTCCTCTTCTATATACTCCCCATGTATACCGCACAGGAGTATGTATCCTGCTCTTGATAACACACACGTACTGTACAGTTCAGTACACATCATGATGTTCTTATTATCTGCACGTTTCCTCTTTGGTGGGTACACACACACGCTGCTTTGTGGATGCCGACTTGCAGCCTAATCAGTAGCATGTAAAGAACACATCCATGTACATCCATGCATGTTGTGATTTCGGTGCGTTTGATCCAACGTTCATTTGTCCCATCCATGACGCTTTACATGTCGTCCTCCAGGAATCACAGCCTGTGACTTTTTTTTTCCTTCTACCGCTGTGCCCTTGCCGTGCGTGTTTTGTCGTCTAACACGTTTTCCCTCCCTTTCTTCTTCTTCTCGTTCCATGTCTCCTTCAACGACGGCGTAGTTCCACTCAAGAAGTGTTTGTTCTCGTGTTAAGTATGTTCTTCATCGTTGAGTTTCATGGAACCTCCATGTTTTTTCTCTTCTTCTTCTTCCATGTGGAGGTTTGATATACTGCTACATTAAAGATGGGCTGCTCCGCCGTTTGCTGTCCATGGGTTTTAATCTAAATGAAGATATGGGTCCCTGAGGGCTTGGTGTGGTAATCACGTCAAACGGCAACACCCCTCTCTGTCACTCTCGCTCCATCTCGCTTGATCATCATCTCCACGGCAATTAAGGAGCAGATTTAGTTGGTATCTGGCTCTTAGGTAATCAGCTGCAGAATGGGATTGGATCTAACGTTATACGGCCGCGTTGTTAATCTGTACGAGCGGCCATCACGTCATTTATCTGCTCCTTGGATGGATGTGACACCTGGCGGTTTTCGGGAGCTTGGCGCCCGGCTGAAGGTTATGCTATGTCATTGATCGTATGTTGTTGCAGAATGTCACAAAAATGTTGGTTGCGTGAATGTATCAAGGGCAATGCAAATGTGTATTTTGTCACGTCGACAATAATGGAGCGCAAGACTGAGAAACCTCTGAGAGACGGGGAAACTTCAAGTGTGACTACACTCGTACATCTTGCAAATGAGTTTTGATTTGTGTGTGTACGTGCGGGCATGCGCTCGTACGCACATCCACATCTGCGTGTGTGTGCCTGCAAGCGTGTGCGATATTATAAAATCTCCTTATATTACTTAATCAAGCAGTCATGTTAATTGTGTAATAGGCTTGTATATTTTGCCGCTGTCTCGTCTCATTTGCATATTTACGCCCGTGTTAACGAGGAAGGCTAGATTAGAAGGGGGGGAGGGTTGTAAGTGGCTCCTCCCTGAGTATCTCTGATTTATTTACGCCCATTAAACTGCTATCGTAGCGATCTGCAATTTTCCATATTTAATAAAGAAAAAAGATCATATTACACACATCTCAGCAACCAATCAAAGTCTCAACAACCTTAAAATGGGTTGATGGAAAGAACATATTTCACTTTGCCGTAAAACGCGGTATGTCGGGGGAATGTATGAATAGTTGGAAATTGGATTAAAATAATCAGAATGGGCAGAGAGAAGAGTCCTTTATTTGGACTTCCATGCCAGAGGGGCCTCTCTTTCGCCCTAGTACTGAGTCTGTTCTCTGAGGCCACGGCAATGATGCAGAATAATGAAAATAAGTGTGTCTATTAGACCAGCTAATCTTATTTGGCCTCTAACATTGGTCCGTGTTTTCATCACAGACTAAAGACCCCTTGTTCTCTGTTCTTTTTACGCACAAGTACTATATAGGGCCCGCACACACACACACACACACCAACCCATGCACGCATACATACACATACATACACACACACACACACACACCAACCCATGCACGCATACATACACACACATGCATGCGTACACGCACAATCCTAGCCTTTCGTAGACGTACGCACGCACACGCACGCACGCACGCACACACACAGAGACACAGTAGCAGGCTTCTCTCCTCCATTCTCCTGCCTCTCCTCTTCTCGCCTCCTCCATCTCCTCTCCTCTCTCCTCCTCCTCCTTCTTTTCACAGAACAACACAGAGCTCCTCTGAGCCCCGAGCAGAAAGAGCAAAATTTACAAGAGGAGCAGAGGAGATGAGTGGTGCTGTTGTGTTCCCCTGAACAGCCCCCTTTTGACTGCAAACCAAAGGTCACAGCACAGCTCACAAGGCCTGCTGGGCCCGTGTGTGTGTGTGCGTGCGTGTGTGTGTGTGTGTGTGTGTGTGTGTGTGTGTGTGTGTGTGTGTGTGTGTGTGTGTGTGTTTGACTCTGCACATTTTTATGTGCAAGTAGGCATGTGTAAGTGTGTGAGTGTGTGTTTGAGAGAAACAGTGTGTGTGTTGTGTGTATCTGGCTTGTATTTGCATGTTTATGTGCCAATGGATACATATGCGTGTGCGTGCGTGCACGAGCGTCATAGCCCGGAGGCGCACGGGGAGGTCCGCCTGCTAATGTTATGGGCCGGGGTGGGGAGGTCACTTACAGTTTTGCAGCCAAGCTGCAGTCACATGACGGCCCAGCACGTCTGTATCTTTTCATACACACTGGATTACGCTCTATTACCCATCACACTGGGCGGCTTTGTGTTTGGCTACGCAGACCCCAGTTCACAGCGTGGCGTGCACCGTAGACCGGCACATAATCTGCATCACGGCGGGTCAAAAGGCCGGACGAGTTCGTAAGAAACTCTTGAACTCAGAAGTTCTAACGCAGTGGCAGTGGTGTAAAGTAATTACGTACATTGACTTAACACATCGGGTGCCAGCATTTTTTCATAACAACTTACCGTGGGTGCCAGCATTCTCCCCATTGACTGCGCTTTGCTGTTTAAAGCTTCCGCGTGCGTTACAAGCAAATCCACGAAAAAAAAAGCATCGATTCATGTTGTGCCATGAGCCTGGCTACAGCCTGGAACCATAACAT
The DNA here is from genome assembly GCF_963454915.1 of Gymnoscopelus microlampas. Lineage (NCBI taxonomy): Eukaryota > Metazoa > Chordata > Actinopteri > Myctophiformes > Myctophidae > Gymnoscopelus > Gymnoscopelus microlampas. The sequence goes on from NC_139952.1 coordinate 30,129,784, forward strand.
TTCCCTCGCGAGTTACAACGGGGGGGATCGCGCATCGCGCATGACCGGTTTTCCCCATAGGAAACAGATTCGGAGATATAGGCGTTTCAAAGTAGGAAATAGACAGGATGGGATTCATTTTTTTTTTCCGGTGAGCGATCTGGCACTTCCTTCGCAGGATTACAATGGGTGCTCCCAGAGCTGCTCTAGCCCCGCCCGTGCGGAGAAAAACGAAAAAAACAAAAAGACTAAACTCACGGTTCAGACCGTGTTCGGCACCGGAGCGCTGCTATGTAAACACACGGTTCAGACCGTGTTCGGCACCCGATGTGTTAAGTACTGTACTTACAAGTATTTGAAAACTTTAGTTACTTTTCAGATTAATTATTACAGATAAATTATTACATTATAAAACATACATAAACCACTTTAGCCCTGTTTTATACCTAGACTATTTGAAAATATTTTAGTACACTACATTTTGATACCAATACTTTTGTACTTTTACTCAAGTACATTTTTAATTCCGGACTTTTACTTGTAATGGAGTATCAATACTACATTGCAGTATTGATACTTTTACTTAAGTAAAACATTTGAGTACTTTTTACACCACTGCTCAGAAGTTCTAACACAGTGGAACAGAGAGAGCGCCCTCACAGAGCTAGGTTTATCTTCATTAGTGATCATAGGCTGAACAGAGTATCTTCTTCACAGCTGTCGAATGCTTACAACACTACACGCGGAATTAGATTACACCGGTTACTTCCTCCTGTGACTCCTGATTCACTGAAGGTTTTTGTTGTTTTACAAGCTGTGATCCGTCTGTAACTTTTATGTCTTACCTGGGATTCGAACCCTGGTCTCCCACACGAGAGACCAAATTTCCACCCGCTCAGGCAAAAGGCAATCCCTGCTTGGCCTGGGGAGATATTAATCTATCAGTTTCAGGAAGGGTTACTTGTCTAGCAGAAGGTGTCCTACCCGACACAAGGGTCTACATGTCTCAATGTAGACTGTGGGAGACCACCTCCAGTCCTCCACTGCAGCTGTGCTAGTTATATTGTTTTAACATATCGTACTCTACCATACAAGATTGGTTCAAATGACCTTTTATTCATTAGCCACTTACAACAGTACTTGGTTGACCGGAGTCCCTCAGGGCTCTATCCTAGTGGCTTTCAGTTTTAGCTCTACATTAAATATTTGCGCTGATGATAAAGAGAAAACAGCAAAAATACTTTACAACTTTATTATGAAAAACACCCAAAAAAGGCTATGACTATGGATTAAAATCAATAAAAAACAGTGGAACAGTAAAACAGGGGGGGGGGTGCAGTTACCTGGGGAAAGCCATATTGAAGAGTTGGCTTTTGAAGGATTGGAAAGGTGGGTGCTTCTCTGATAGTATTCGGGAGGGGTGCACCCCACAGGGTTGGGCCAGCAAAATAAAATAAAAAACCCTATCGTCCCAGGTACGGTACTAGGTATTGGGGACCTCCAGGAGGTTGCTATTTTCTGAAAACGTTTCCCCCCAATACGGATGCTGGGGTTTAATGTATATGGATTGCAGCTTTGAGGAAAGATAAGTTGGAGACTGGCTGACAGTGTGCATGTTTGTGTTTATTTGTTGATGAAGAGCTGAGGTGAAGAGTTGGCGTACGGGGACACACCTCTGTGATGATTGGACGGACGGATGGAGCCGGGGAGACAGAAAGTGTTTGGCCTGTCATCTTGTGTTCTGGGTGAATGGATCAACACGCTAAGGCCTAGAGGTGAGTTACACATCCTCAATGTCCATTGTTTAACCTATAGGACACTGTCATTTATCACACTGTACTGTAGGTGTATATAGACAGTCAACATTTTGATCTGTGCTAATTTGAATCAGAGAATAGTGTGTCATCTGCCACTGATCAGAGAGTGCATATGTAGACTTTCTGATTTCAATTAACCCAGAGGATTTTAGTATGTATGATGTACCCGAATGCGCACTTAAAATCACACACTACAGACTCACACACACACACACACACACACACACACACACACACACACACACACACACAAGCGCGAGCACACACACATAGAGCCTTAAAGCACTTAAGTACCACCGCAGGGTAAGAGTTAGAGGCAGAGGTCAAAGGTCATTTGCTAAGGGGTCTGAAATCATGTCTAAAGACATTAACACTGAAACACTCACGTAACCCCCCCCACACACACACACAGCTCACTCACATACATCGTATTATTTTATATTTTATCACTCTTGATGCTTTGCAAATATCAAAGAATTAATAAATCATACACACTCAATGGTAAGCATATTACGTACGCACACACATATGATGCACACACACATACACGCACGCACGCACGCACGCACGCGCGCACACACACACACACACACACACACACACACACACACACACACACACAGACACACACACACACACACACACACACACACACACACACACACACACACACACACACACACACACACACACACACACACACACACACACACTGTTCACCTGTCTATCCTGTCTTTTCTTAATTCAGTCCTAAGCAGTTGTCCTGCTAGCTGAGTGCTAGCAGCAGCTAGTGATGGATGGGTGTAAGACCATTAGGATGAGACAACAAAATCAATAGACCAACGTGTCAGAACCACACACACACACACACACACACACACACACACACACACACACACACACACATTGGATACGGATAGCATAGCCACTGACGTGTGTGTGTGTGTGTGTGTGTGCGTGTGCGTGTGTGCGTGTGCGCGCGCTTCAGACAGGGTACTTATTTGTGTTTGATTGATACTGATGGATATGGCTGATGGATAAGCTCAAATGAAAGCTGTGTAGACAGGCTGATTTGTGCATCTGAGAACAAAAAGGGAGAATGACTGACTGACAGACAGACAGACAGACAGGTGAGTCTACCTCGTAAAACAGCTCTATGAAGAGCTCCGGGGACCCCCAGGGGTCCTTGTGGGGGTTCCAGTGTGTCCCCAGAAAAATGTGATAATACAGCTTCAAAATCACTTTATATCCGATCTATACTAGTACGGCTATTTAAAAAAAAACAAGATTTTTTATATGGTATGGGGGTCGACTGGCACAACATATTGTCAGATGGGGGTCTACGGCCAAATACATATTAATGGGGGGGTCCTTGACCCCCCTTGATGATTGCCAGGCACAGCCGAGCATGTGCACGCCTGCGTGTGCACACACACACACACACACACACACACACACACACACACACACACACACACACACACACACACACACACACACACACACACACACACACACGTGCAGCTGAGTATGTGCCCAGGCACGCAAGTGCACTTACATGCACGCACACACACCCGCGTACATGCACACTGAGGCAGATTGGGGTGTAGATAGTTGTTGACAGTTTGCTGCTTGCGGTCTCGCAGACAGACACACGCAGCAGATGTCTTCCTGTGTGAGAGCGCTGCAGTTTTTTTCTGTTGAACCGGGGCCTGGGCTTGTATCTGAGCGTACAGCCTGAACGTACAGACGTACGCAGTGTGTGTGCCGCAAAAAACACGCTATTTCATACCCAACGTACTGTACTACCGCAAGATGGACTTTCTATCAGTCCTCCCTATTTTTTCTCAGAACCTCATTCCCCAACCTGAATATTATGGAGCCCAGTGACTTCCTCTGTAGTAAATGGAATTCCCAAGCAAGTCCCTTCAATGGGACTCCACTCTATCTCCCTTAACCGGGCTGTAATTGAATTGAAATCAAACTTAATTGGATTGCTGCCGGAATGCCACTGAACGGGCGTTTGCGTTTCCTGGGAATGGGACGCCATGGCACAGAACATTGTGTGTGTCTGCTGCGAGTGGAGGGGGGGGGGGGGGGGTCGGGGTGGGGTGGGGTGGGGTGGGCCGACACACGGCACTGAATTAGATTAGAGCAATCATTTTCACTGTGAGGGCTCTGATTTAATGCTGCTGCATAGAGGATAGTTCTCACTAAGGCGGTACATACATACATGCTGACTGTCAGCAGAACGGCCGACCTTCCTGCAGCCCTGTTATCAAATCACACAGACCAGTGGATGTACCTTCTGGAAGAGCCGCAGCGTGCCGCTCTGCTTTGTGCCGTTACAGCTTGTACATGTAGTACATGTACATTACATTACGGGGTTCTTTTTTGTCTGCCACTCTCTGAGTTGAGTCAACTCGTCTGTATTCTCCTCTACTCACCTGCATGTACGGCTGCCGTGTTCTGTCCTCACACACACTACTGTACAGTATGTGTTGTTGTTGTTGTCCATACAGACACTTGAGCTGAGACACCGTGTGATTGGCTGAGAGGTGGGAAGGGAGCGCTTGTTTTGGTTATACGTGATGACCTATTTCGTCCGCCGAGGCTCGCCCCGTTCGGACGATGCCCTCGTGAACCTGTGAGGCCGCCGGGCTGTTCAGTTCGGACACTCATACGCCTAGCGTATGAGTGTATGATCAGGTTTTAACCCTATAGCGTCCCTTCTGGGGTTAACTTTCTGTGAAAATAGCAGATCTACTGTACAAGCCAATCTATATTGGCTATTTTTGGCATATAGATTTAATAGATTAAGAATACTTGTGGACCCAGTATAGAGCCCAGGGGGACTCCTGTCAACTGCTGTAAGTACATAGGGTTGAAGTGGTCGAAAAGTTATCCATTTGTTGTAGAAACTCTCACAGTGTTACTGTCCGCATGCCGTCATATAGCAAAAACAAAATCTCCCATGTGTACTCAGTCCTACTCAGCTTTTAAGTTACTCAGATCTACTTTATTCAACTCTGGTCTGTTCGACTCCGCTGTATTCTGCTGCAGTTCACTCCACTATACTCTCTACTCTGCTTTACTCTGCTCTGTTGAACTATGCTGATGTTTCCTGGCTTTTACTATCATATTTATATTTAGCTCAGCCTCCTCCACTTTGTGGGTCAAATGTATTTTATGTAACCATACCTGTCATATTGAGGAAGTTGACCCACTGATAGCATTGTGGCCGACCATTGTCCTCTGTTTATGGTATGTCACATCTGTTATGACCAGGGGTTTGGAAGGAAACAACACCACAGACTGCTGCTGATAGGCCTGCCCTCAGTTGGATAACAAGGGTAATAATGTGTGCATCACATATCCATAGCCTTATTTATTCACGAAGACGAGAAAATTGCATTTGATCAATATTAAGTGAATAAATACATTGACATTTCTGTCTATTGAGGAACTGCACGTATAGTCTTGCTGGGATTTCCTGACAGTGCGTGGAGGGAGTTGACTCAGAACATGGAACGTGCTGCTGGCCGTCCATACGTAACCATTCTGTTAACCATCAGAAGGTGTTGTTTTTCACGTAGTTTTTTGGTTCCGTTGTGCCTGGATTAACTTATTTTATACGTTGGCTGTTCCAAAATAGCTGATCTACAAGCTTGCAACGTGTCGCATGTGTGAGCCCGAAGGTCAGCTATGTTTGAAAAATGTAGAAAATTCTCAATCTTTATTTTTGCATTTTCGCCTGTAATGGCATGGCCATTAAAGGGACACCAGGGTTAAATAAAGTCTGGATATGAGATAAATATACCTCTCTGCTTCTTTCTCCCTCCTATGCTTTGATTGCATCGTCCTCCGTCTGATTCTGGGTTGGGGACTATTGCAGGGGTATTGCAGGTTGTTTGTCTGTCTGCCCTTGGATTCCAGTCTTTCACTACTGCCCTTTCAACAATAAAAAAAGAAAAAGCAGAAATGCTCTGTAAAATAATCTTTGGGGAGAAAAACCTTGTGTTCAGTGCTTACAGTGTGTGATTCAGTTTCACAACAACATCTTGTAGGTCAACATGCTACATCTCAGATGAATTATTAGATTTTTTGATGTACCGTATGTTTCCATTTCACTTCATTTTTTTTTTACTTTGCTTCGATGTTTTCGAACATGTAAACACGATGGCAAATCATTTAATTTCATCTGAATTTATTTCATTTATGGTTTTACATGACTACATTCATTTACTTTTTCAAATAGAAACCCCTCATGTTTTGTTTTTTTGCTCGTGGAGATCCGCTTATGAGGAACTTTAGTCCCCCAGGGGTCTATGGCCCCCTCTTATTTACACTTAAACTAAATATGTTTGCCGAATTTTCACCCCAGAATACAGACGTTAGTGTTCAGGTGGTTAAATAAATGGTAAAAGATTGCATTTATACACTATTTGTTCTAGTCAACACTCAAACACGCTTTGCAATGTATTCACAGTCATCCATTCACACACACCACAATGGTGAAACTTTGGTAGACATTAAGGCCGATACACGCACACACAGACGGCGGGTGCAACCATGCGAGGCACCACCTTGCTCATCAGGAGCAGTTGGGGGGGTTCAGTGTCTTGCTCAAGGACACTTCGACACGCTGCCAGGAATGATCTGGGGATTGAACTGGGAACCCTCCAGTCTCCGAGACGGCCCGATTTACCTCCTGAGCCACTACCGCCCCAACAATTCTAGGTCTCCAGAGTTGTTATTCTGAAAAAAAGTGTTCAAAAGTACATCATTTTGGTTGAGCGACACTTGTCGACGGGGTCACGCGTCTGAATGTATAAATTAGCCTTTAACCGTTTAATCATCTCTCGATCAGCGGTAGTGTCCCCTGGAGTCTGTATTGTATATGAAGTCTGATTTGGCCTCAAGGTGCTTTTCCGGAGATCGGGCGTCGCAGATCCAACTTTTCCCATCAACCGTCTTTTTTATTCTCATTAGAAGTCGTCTTGGACTTCAATATAGCTGTAGGGGTCCAACAGGGCTTCAATTAGATGGACGATGGAATTAATGAAGTCTCTCCCTCTCTCTCTCTCTCTCTCTCTCTCTCCCTCTCCCTCTCCCTCTCCCTCTCTCTCTCTCTCTCTTTCTCTCTCTCTCTCTCTCTCTCGCTCTTGCTCTATTTATCCCGGTGCTCAGGGGGACACTCGGTCTGGATTCAGTCAGTGTAGCGGCATTTTCTTCTCTTACTAAATTAAATATGTGTAATTGATGGATTCATAAACAGAGCTAACCTTGCCAGCAGCTATCAGAGCTCTCACCCCCCCGCTCCGCCCCCCCTCCCCCCACCACACCCCCCGTAGAGAAGGTCTGTGTGAATATGTATTATGTCTGCGATGAAGCTCAGACCTAAATCCACAAGTCCTTAAGTTCTTAGCGAGAGAGAGAGAGAGAGAGAGAGAGAGAGAGAGAGAGAGAGAGAAGGCCTACTGCTTGAGGTAAGATATTGACTGTATCAGTTTCTGAGCTTTCCAGGCATAACACATGACATCACGTCTCCCTTAAAAGCAGACAGCATTGTTCTTGTGAAAACTCTTGCTTACAGAACATTCTCCCCCCCCCCCCCCCCTCTCTCTCTCTCTCTCTCTCTCTCTCTCTCCCCTCCTGTAGCCTCTTCTCCCCGACAGCGCAGACGGAGAGATCAAAGAGAGAGGAGTCGAGTGAGTCGAAGAAATCGAAGTCCAGCGAGCGCTACTGCCGTACAGTACAGTACAGTAAGTACTGTAAGAGTGAAGAGGGTGAAGCGAGAAACTAAAATGTTCTCAAAACAGCCGAGAGCGAAAGTAGTGCAACCAAACGGAGAAAAAAAAGATGTATACTTTGTAGCACGTCAGTGTCACGCAACACTGTACTGTACAACAACCATGTACCCTACAAGTTCACAATGTGTTGCATTTGGAGCTTGTAGATCTTCGATCTTTGGCACAATGCCGGTGTCTGGTTGTTTATCAGGTGTAGATCATTTAAAGCTGCAATCCGCAAGATTCCTATCCTACGCATGAGCGGCATAATTTCTACTGCTGAGCTAAGCTCATTTGGGAAGAGGATATATTACATTTTGAGATTCATGCAATACCTCTTGTCAAACAGCAGTGGTCCTACCCGACATGTAGCCTGCCTGGTAAACTGCCCCGGTCGCGGAAATCGCATTGGGGACCAATTATAGAACCCTGTTACACCCTGGTTAATGTGTATAGTATCAAAGTGAATAGTGTGTAAATGGTTAATATACTCTACTATACAGATTTGTTTAAGGAACGTTTTAGCCCCTAAAAAATAAGAAAGAAAAATTAGATTTGTGTACACATAAATACGCCTCTCCTCTCTGCCACAAAGACACGGAACAAGGGCCAAAGAGAAGGCGCCCGATGCCCGCCACCACCACCACCACCACCACCCGCCCGGCCCGCCGCATAATGAATGCACAAAAAAAGCTTATGTGCATTCTTTCCTTGCGGTCCCGCTATCAATAACGGGAGACATATCCATTAGTGCAAGAGTCTGGGGCCAGGGCAAACACTCCCTCTAGCATTTAAACAAACCTCCACGGGGACCCATTCTCCCAGACTCCCCGGAGGGCGCGAAGGGGGCAACGCCGGCACTCACCAGACGGTACCTTATATACCCCATCAACGGATGAAACCGCACCGCGGGGGGGGGACCGCCGTCTTCCATCGGTACTCATACTGCTCCCAGCGCCACACTGGAGACGACACTGGACAGAGTGGTGGTGGGTGGGATTGAGGGGGGGGTGGGGGTGGGAGTGTGCGGAAAATACACATCAGAGAGCACACTCATTTCCAGGCGTGACTGTTGTGTTTGCCTAGAAGTGCTTTTCCTCAGGATCGGGGGGCTGGCGATATTCAAATTAATGGAAGAGAGCGCGGGAAGTGAAAGATGAAAAATGCACACAGAGGGCCTGTGACTTTGAGTAATGCTGGTAATTGGAGGGAAACATATAGGAATTCAGTGGGCATGTATTAAGCAAATGAACACGAAAAGAATCCTTTCCCCCCTCTCCGTGCGAGTCTCATTACTTATTACATCTCTGTAGTTGTGGGGTGCTGGTGGTGGCGGGGGGGGGGGACACAAAGAAAGTTGCATTGTAGACACAAAATGGACCGCGCACACATAATCCACTGCGAGTGGCCTGTGAATGGAAAGCATTTGCTCTCCCGTCCGCTTTGCATTGTCAATTGATCAATTGCATTAAAGCTGGAATAGCAGTGATACCCACATTCTGTGTGTGTGTGTGTGTGTGTGTGTGTGTGTGTGTGTGTGTGTGTGTGTGTGTGTGTGTGTGTCTGTCTCAGTCTCATGGCCTTGCAGGGTTTATCTGCTGGTTGCTCAGGTTCAGCACTCTTGTGTGTTGAAGTGCTAATTACAATAAACGCACACACATACTTACACACACACACACACACACACACACACACACACACACACACACACACGCACACGCACACACACACCTGTACACTTAATAAGTTGAAATCCACCGAGGTGGAAGGAAGGAGCACTCCAAAATAAAAGTTTGCAAGACACTGTCGGTCAGTTACCATTTGCATTGGTAATAACTGACTGACAGTGTCTTGCAAACTTTTATTTTGGAGTGCCGCTTCCTTCCACCTCGTGTATTTCATCTCATTGAGTTAATCTTGTCAGCTGAGCACCTGACTCCAGTTACAAACAGCGTGTACCCTTAACCCCAGACGTAAGAGCAAAATGGCCGCCGTGTGAATGATGTTAATAATGGCTGGAACCCATTTGTCCCAAAATGTCCTCAAGCCAAAGCCATGACATTTCCACTTCTGCCCAAACCGCAAATACATCACCATTTGACGTAAAAAAAAAAAAAAAAACTTTTTTGTAGCAGAGTCCGAAATGTGGAGCATTTTGACTCACCCAACCCCTGGGCCTCTGGTTCTGTCTGTCCCCCATGCTTGTCTTTTCCTCCTTCAATTCACCGCCCCCCCCCCACATGCGTGTGCGTGCGCTTGCGCATGTGTGTCCACTGCAGTAATCCTGAATGCCTCGCACCGGACCGCTCCATAAATGTATGAGTCGCCAAAATGAAGAGGAGATGAGCTATATGTGGGCTGGGGAGCCATGTCCAAACCTACTGACAGGATGAGGGGGAGAGAGAGAGGGAGAGAGAGAGAGAGAGAGAGAGAGAGAGAGAGAGAGAGAGAGAGAGAGAGAGAGAGAGAGAGAGAGAGAGAGAGAGAGAGAGAGAGAGAGAGAGAGAGAGAGAGAGAGAGAGAGAGAGAGAGAGAGAGAGAGAGAGAGAGAGAGAGAGAGAGAGAGAGAGAGAGTTCTGTAAGGGAGAGTCATGCAGATATGATATGTAGACAGGCAGGCAGACAGACAGACAGACAGACAGATAGACAAACAGACAGACAGGCAAGCAGACAGACAGACGGACAGTCAAAGGGGGGACAGCCTGGGGGAATGAGGACCTGCACTCTCTCCTGACCCTACTCCAGTATCTCTCACACTGTCACTCTCAGTCTCTCTCTGTCTTTCTCTATTTTGCTCATTCTGTCCTTAACGTGTCCTTCCATCCTTCCGTCTGTCCGTCTGTCCGTCCGTCCGTCCGTCCGTCCGTCCGTCCGTCCGATGTTCACAAATACCCACTCACTCCTTCTCCTTCCCTCTCCTTTCTGTATTCTCCCCTCGTATCTTGTCTCTTTGTTGTTTGCGCCCCCCTTGTCCTCTCCTCTCTCACTCAATGACTATTATTTGCAGTTCAGGTATAGTTCAGAGGCAGGCCCGTCCCCTCTCTGCTTTCACCCACAGGTGAAAGCCTCCACTGACCACCAAGCCATGCTCTTTCGATCCACAACCCCTACAGTGTGGGGCTGTGTTTGGATCAAGCTATACAGTGGTGTAAAGTAACTAAGTACGTTTAGTTCGCGATGCGACACGTTGTGAACTTGTAGATCTGCTATTTTCAAACATTTTAGTACTTTTACTTACTTTTACTACTTCTACATTGCAGTATTGATACTTTTACTTAAGTAAAACATTTGAGTATTTTTTTCCACCACTGCAGCTATACTGTAGGTTTGTTGGACCATATTTCGGAAATAATGAAAATAAACTTTATGTGCGCTCACTCAGCTCTCCCAACTAGCGCTGGATTGGATTGAAGCGGCAGCCGCAGAACCATTAATGAAATGAATGGGCGCTAATTAATGTATTTATAAAAAATCTATCTATAAAATAATATTTCTAAAGATTTGCCAAACATGGCCAAAAGAGGGACGCCAGCTTGAAAGAGGTTTAGGGTTATAGCTTTAACTTTAGGGAGGGAAGCTATATCGCGGTCGCAGGGAAGGGTTTAATTATGAAACTTTACTGGAGGAGTGTGCCGTACAATGAGGGCTGACATAAGTATGCATAACATGATCTGTAGCATAGTAGAACAACATGACAATGGGATAAGTCATGTGTGTAATTGAAGAGCCCATATTTGAGACAGTTATGATGAGGGAGCCCATGTTGGCTTATTGTCCTCCTCTGACAAAGCTCACCCTTGCCCCCTAGTGGTAGCAAAGGTGGTTGTAGCGCACAGAGCCAGCAAATCTGCCGGATGAGTGAGGTGACAGAGATAGAGATTGTGTGTGTGTGTGTGTGTTTGTATAGTGTCTTGTCTGTGCATACGTGGGTGTGTGTTCCTGCCAAGGACCTGTCCATCCAGCCCATAGGCGTCCTGTAATCTGCCTGACATGCGCGAGGCCCCCAGTGACTCTCTGTTATTAGGCCCATTAGACAGCGGGGGATGAGCCTGAATTTTCATTAGCTCCTCTGTGTGTGTGTGTGTGTGTGTGTGTGTGTGTGTGTGTGTGTGTGTGTGTGTGTGTGTGTGTGTGTGTGTGTGTGTGTGTGTGTGTGTGTGTGTGTGTGTGTGTGTGTGTGTGTGTGTGTGTGTGTGTGTGTGCTTTTGCATGTGCGTGCGTGCGTGTGTGTGTGTGAGGGAGAGAGTGTGTGTGTGTGTGTGTGAGAGATGAGTATGTAATCTCTCTGACATCAGGCTGGAAGGAGGGACAAACACTCCAGGGGTTGACAGATAATAGGCCTTCTTGGGACGAAGGGTGACGAAGAGGGGCTTCATTTTACAGTAGCTGTTTGATCAATTACAATATTGATACTGTAGTTAGGCGTGTGGCTGTCACATTTCACATCTACAGTACATTTTGACCTAGTTATGATGACCATAAAGACTTACCTTGGTCATTTGTTGTCATGTTTTTGTTAGTTGTAGGTGTAGTTCACCGCAAAAAATACTTATTTTCTATCAATTACACACCATTTTATTTTTGTCGCATTCCTAAGCCAATAATTTGATGACCGGCGGAGACTCAAAGAGTCTTAGCAGATGCTCTTATCCAGAGCGACTTACAATAAGCAAGGTAGAGACATACATCAAATGCAGAGAGAGTAGTGCCTAAGTAAACTAGGAGTAGGAGACTGAAAGAGTCTTCTACTGAGTCTCCTACTGATCGATGACCCGGCCATCAAATTATTGCCTTAGGAATGCGATATAAACTAAACAATCTCCATGTATTCAAGGCTTCATGGGGTGTGTAATTGATAGAAAATAAGTAATTTTAGGGGTGAACTACTCCTTTAAGCCACGATGTTCATAATTACGTTGCAGGTTATTTAGACAGATGCTCGGTTGATTGCTTACTTGGTATCCTATAGTTTAAATGTAGAGAAACTGTACAATTTAACTCTGGGAGTGGACAAAATGTAACCAAATGCACTTGTAAGGGACAAATGTCACGTTACAAATGTCATGTTACATTTGTCCACACTCAGAGTTACAAATGGATGAATTAACACTTTGTAAGCCTCTATTTTGAGTGTTGGGGTTTTCAGTGTTTTGAAGGTGATGTAAGACAGTGATATTGTTTGGTCAAAACAAAACAAAAAGTTCAAACTCTACTTCAAGCTTCACTTGTTTATCCTGTATCCTGTATAGTATTCTCTCCTGATTGGATGAAATTGGTATCCTGACCCAAACATGTCTTTTCAGATCAGAAAGAGCTGGTGAGACAGAGTGATCCCTGTTACTGACCACTAATGATTACTATTGGAATATAGAGCTACTGTATTTATCTTACACTTATTTCATCAAAAACAATCAATCACACCACAAGAAGAAAAGGTCCTAACCTAACTTCCTTTATCACATTTTCTGCATTCGGGGTTGGCCCTGACTCTATATCCAGAGCCTCTTCTCTCTCGCCCATATCTCGCCATTCTCATATTCTCATTTGTTGCCACTCTATGATATCACAGTGCATTTCCCAACCAATAAACGGAGGCACTCTTCTGTAGAAATGTATTTATCTTTCACATAAACTCCATTCCGGCTCCACTGGTCTCTCTCCAGTAGCTCTCCCTGGTACTTAATTTCTATTAATGGTTCTGCGACTGCCGCTTGAATCCAATCCAGCGCTAGTCGGGAGAGCAGTGAGTGCACATGAGGAAATATGCAATAGGCAATTATCCACTGTAATGTGTATGGCCTAACCGCTAATGCGTCTGTGCTCATTCTGTGTTGCCGAAAAGCGCGGGTCCCTGGCCTCATATATGCATACATTAACTTAACTGTGTTTTGCGGAAGCCGGCGTAATATGGTATAGTTGTGTGTGTGTGTGTGTGTGTGTGTGTGTGTGTGTGTGTGTGTGTGTGTGTGTGTGTGTGTGTGTGTGTGTGTGTGTGTGTGTGTGTGTGTGTGTGTGTGTGTGTGTGTGTGTGTGCGTGTGTGTGTGTGATAGCACCGGATGTGTCACATGCCCTTATTACAAGTGATGGAAAAAAAGGTGTTTTCTTGGATATAGTAAGAGTGTTTTAGTCACACTATGTGCAAATGCGCAGAACATAACGCTCCCACGCACGTGCACCAAACCTACACTCACAAACACACTTGTGCACTAGTGTGCTCACACACAAACACACACACACGTGTATACACGCACACAGCACAGCGTCTATCTCTACAGCGCAGAGGTAAACCAAAGCCAGATAATAATCATCAACGCTGTCACCTGAGTAGCTTGTGAAAGAAAAAAAAACAACAACTTGTTTGTTGTTTTTGTTTTCAGAGCGAGAGCCAACACTGTTTCTATTACACCTCCTTGGTTTCCTCTAGGGTCCTCCAATATCTGTGCCGCGGCTGTCAGCTGCCTGTATGCTTAAAGCAGCTCGACGGGACGGTGACAGTGAGGCAATAACAGGTCGGTGCACTTGTAAACAATGGTTGATACTTTTTTACTTAAGTAAAAGTATCAATACCACAATGTAGAAATACTCTGTTGTTATATTGTATTAACATACTCTACCGTACAGATTGGACAAAATTACATTTTATTCATTTAAAAACAGTTACATAGTGAGGCTTTAATGTATGTTTTGTACTGCTAATCCAAATCGTGTAAAAGTAAAATCTTTGCCTCTGAGATGTAGCAGAGTAGAAGTAATAGTATTGCAAAGTAAAAAAAAATAACCTCAAAATGATACTCAAGTACAGTACTAGAGTAAGTGTACTTTAGTTACTCTCCACCGCTGGGTTTTAACGCAGCTCGGCGGGATGGTGACAGTGAGGCCATAGCAGGTCGGCACGCTTGTAAAGGCCCAATCTGCAGTGGAAACAGAGAGCAAATAAAACCCTGAGGACTTCGCACACAAGAACAACCCTATTAGAGCCTCCGTAATGATACTCGCCCTGTAAAAAAAAAAGGCCCCAGAGTTAAATGAACACTGAGAGTGTCAAGAACGGACCCTGTGGGTTTGATTGGGTCAATTCTTTTTTTTTAACACTCTTGGCATTACATCAACACTGGGGATTTTTACTGTGTGTGGAGACACACACACACACACACACACACCAAGGTGTGTTAAAGTTTTATGGCGTTAGGTCAGTGATGAGGTGGGCTCAGATATGATGGGACGGGGCCTAATAGGCTGTTTTACAGCTGCTATTGCTGTGTGTGTGTGTGTGTGTGTGTGTGTGTGTGTGTGTGTGTGTGTGTGTGTGTGTGTGTGTGTGTGTGTGTGTGTGTGTGTGTGTGTGTGTGTGTGCACGAGTGAACGCAGGCATGCGGAAATGCCTACACATACATGTATGTGTCTGTGTGGATACAAGTAGGCTACAGTAGATTACTGTGGTCAACGTGTGTGTGTGTGTGTGTGTGTGTGTGTGTGTGTGTGTGTGTGTGTGTGTGTGAATGAGAGAGAGAGTGTGTAGCCTGGACGTGTGCATGTTTTCCCTGACAGTGCGGTGCACGTGAACAGTGTGGTACAGTATGTAACACACAGCGCGGCCGGCCTGGCTCCTCCTTATCAGCTGGCCTCAGATAGCAGCGGGTGACTTATGCATGCAGGGGGAACCAGAAATATAGTGCGATGGTAGGGATTGGAGAGCGACCACCCCCCCTCCCACCCACACCGGTGTTAGTCTCTCCTTAGAAGTATTGTGCACGCATGCACACACACAAGCAGGCAATCACACGCACGCGCACGCGCACACACACAAACATTGACACATGAATGCACACGCTGACCTGCTTGATAGGAAGGTATAGCAGAAGTCACCCTCCAATGGAACTCATCTAACTTGAGACCTGGAGTCATGCCATGCTTTCCACTTGATCAGTTAGTGCCTTTTACAAGAGGGAGAGAGAGAGAGAGAGAGATGAGATAGAGCATGGTGGAAGAAAGAGAGCGAACCAAAAAGAGACACGCTCTTTAGTGCCCGGTAAAGATCTACCTCGTATTTCTTCTCCCCCAGTGTGATTGCAAGAAAGTGGAAGCCTCCTGTCGGGTGTGTGAGCGCGGCATGGCCGCAGGCTCGTCTTGAGACAGTTATATAGAGGCACAAGGGTGTCCAACAATAACGAACTCGTCCATCAGAGCCCCGGCGAGCAGACAGAAAACACAGAGAGGTGTCTTTGTGCGGTGCGCTGATAATCAGCGTGCCGCACCGCTGAGGAGAAAGGAAGAGGAGTATTGGGGACACAGACACAGTGGGGGGGGGGGGGGGTGGGAGACAGTGATGTTTTCTACAATGAGACATGAATGGATTGAACAGAGATCCCTGCAGGAACAACTGCACCTTTTGTTGTGCGCGTGCGAGTTGTCTACTGTATTATTTCTTTCATGCATATTATGCGTGCTCGTGTTTGGGCGAATGAGTGTGTGAGTGGCTGTGCGCACACACTCGCCGGTATATATGTCTCTGTGTGTGTGTTAAGCACAGGCCTTCCTTGGGGGAATGAAATCCTAGCCAGTGAGTTCCATCCCAGAGCTAAATTACACAGGCCAGCCATGATTTCATGCTTCACTACATTACTCTCTCTCTCTCTCTCTCTCTCTCTCTCTCTCTCTCTCTCTCTCTCTCTCTCTCTCTCTCTCTCTCTCTCTCTCTCTCACTCTCACTCTCACTCTCACACTCTCTCTCTCTCTCATTTACCTCTGCGTTAGCCCCTCCACACAGATCTTCTCTGGTTAAAGAGCACCAAAAGAGGTGAACTTCGCACTGCACTGCGGCATGAATATTTCATCTGTGTTTGGATTACCATTTTCTCCAAAGATTCATTGTTCTGTATGTATAATACATGCTGCATGCCACCTCGGTGCCTAGACCACAACCCTTGACCTCTATAATCATAGACAAAGCATGCCCTCACTGTACCAAGGCAATGCCAGCAGACACTACTGTGTGTGCGCGTGCGGGCGTGTATGCGCGTATGCGTGTGTGTACACTGTACCGTGTATATTTCCATTGATGCATGCCTTTGTGTGTGTTTGAACATGTTTTGCATATTATCGTCTCTGTCAGGTGGAAACCCTCATATGTCCAAAACTGTTATTTTTCAGGATTCCTATTGAAAAATAGCAAAAGTAGCAGATCTACAAGCTCAAAACGCGTCGCTTCGCGCCGCGTTTTGAGCTTGCAGATCTGCTACTTTTGATGCTTTTGTGTGACGCTGTAGTATGATCGAGTAGGGTGTACATTTAGGAATAAAAACACAAGA
>NC_139952.1:30149180-30209180 GCF_963454915.1 Gymnoscopelus microlampas
AGGTAAATACAGGTAAATAATCACATCTTGCACCTATAATTGACGGCCAAACTCATGGGGCTACACATGTGTGTGTGCGCGGTCTCCACGCACACACATGGCCCAACTAACTCCACATTTTACCCCAAAATTCCTCAATATTCTGCCTCTGAACCGGCTGCTTCCCATACCGTTACTCTACTTCCATGATGTACAATAAATATGAAACGCATTATGCCCCAATACTATGCAAATCTCTTCCCCAGCGCGAAATTCACTTCCGGGTGCTTATTTTGGTCTGACATCAGAGAACCCACATATTTGGGCATAACTGATATAGGCAGCTCCATATATGGAGATGTCTGACACTATCTGACATCACCATAATGACAGGGGCACAGCCATCACGGTCCCATATTTGGGCATAACTGATATAGGCAGCTCCATATATGGAGATGTCTGACACTATCTGACATCACCATAATGACAGGGGCACAGCCATTACTATAAAGGACCTGGATGCCCTGGCCAATGCCAGTGTCCTCAGCGACGCTACCAATGCCACACACGTCCACGTGTTGTTGCCTTGCAACTCTACTGCACGTAGCCCCTACCCCCTCTACTGCACGTAGCCCCTACCCCCGCAGAGCACACAGAACGACACAGAGACAACAGGAAACTTTACTACGCAGTACACAGAACGACACAGAGACAACAGGAAACTTTAGTCTTCAGAGAAGGCCATGCACAGGAGGCCATAGCAGCAGCCAAACCCACTACATTGCTTGCCTTCTTCGAACTAAACAGCCAGGACCCTGAAGCAAGGCAATATCTATACATGCAGATTCCCGAACACTACACATGGAAGGCCCACATGTGGAATAAAAGAGTCCACGCACCCAAGGACAGGGAAATTCCACGTACAATAGGAAGAATGTCCAATGTATCCGTGCTCCAAGGACAAAGATTCTACTTGAAACTGCTCCTAGCACATATCAGAGGACCACAGACCTATGAGGACCTTAAGGTACATGATGGCAACCACTATGACACTTTCAAAGACACAGCTCTAGCCATGGGCTTGCTTCAGGACGATCTAGAATGGATTACCGCCATGCATGAGGTGTCACGCTACGCATCTCCAAGGAAAGTCCGCGAAACCTTTGCCATCATCCTCCACTACTGTCACCCATCAGAGCCCAAACATCTGTATGACAGATTCTTTGCAGAGCTCAGTGAAGACTTTCTCCATGCGGAGGCCACTGCACAAAGGTGCCCCACAGACGCAGTAGACACAACATTCATACAAAATCAGCTACTGCTTGCAATTGATGATGAACTCTCACAAATGGGCAGCGGTCTATCCAACTACAATGACATGCCACAGCCAAGACCACTAACTGCGCAGGAAAGGCTGACACAAATCTTCAGATCTGAAAAATTCAACATAACACAGCAACAACAAATTGTACAGTCGCTTGCTCCTAAGCTCACTGCGGAACAAATGGCACTCTGCGAATCCGTCTATCAGGCAGTGCATGCCCCACAAGAAGAAACCATCACACGCCAGTTCATTCTCAACTCCCCTGCAGGATATGGCAAAACCTTTACCTTTAAGGTCATTGCTGCTACGATACGCGCAGAGCATGGCATTGTGCTGTGTGTGGGCAGCACAGGCTTGGCAGCACAGAACCTGGAGGGTGGTAGGACCGCTCATTCACGATTTAAGATCCCAATCCCCATTTTCCAAGACTCTGTCTGTGCCATCAACGCAGAGTCCAATCTGGCCAAGCTCATTAAAGACAGCAACTTAATCATCTGGGACGAGATTTTCAGTGTTGACCTTAACGTCGAGTGTGTGGAAAGAACACTGAGGGATCTCATGCACTCACAGCAGCCTTGGGGTGGCAAAACTGTCCTCCTGGGTGGAGACCCAAGGCAAACCCTCCCCGTTATCAAAAGAGCAGGCAGGCCCCAGATAGTTTCAGCATGCATCCAGATGTCAACACTCTATCCTCACATGAAACACCACAAGCTAAACCTCAACATGAGAACACACGCAGCAGAGAAGGACTTCTCCCACTATCTCCTTGCATTAGGGGAAGGAACACTCCCACACGAGGAGGACACAGAATGGCAGGTCCGCATTCAACCCCACCACTTGGTTCACGATCTCCAAACTCTCATTTCATTCACCTTTCCTGACTTGCAAACTGGATGTGTCAACAAAGACAACCTTCTCAATGGCACTGTATACACTCCTGAATAATGACATTAGAGAAATCAACAACATATGCCTGGCAGACTTCCCTACAGAACAGAGAGTCTACTTTTCAGCCGACACAATTCTGGAGGACGACCACAAGGACTCCATGCCTGTGGAATTCCTCAATTCACTGACACCCTCTGGAATGCCTGATCATAACCTCAAGTTGAAAGTAGGAGCCCCAGTCATGCTGCTGAGAAACCTGCAAGCAGGTCCCGACCGCACTCTCAAGAATGGCACCAGAATGGTGGTACTGCAGATGATGGACAAAATCATTGAGTGTGAGATTGCAGCTGGCACAAACAGGGGTGAAAAAATCTTCCTCCCAAGGATACCTCACTATGACAGAGATGAGGAGCTTCCCTTCACCTTCATCAGACGACAGTTCCCTATCCGCTTAGCTTTCTCTGTTACCATCAATAAGGGGCAGGGGCAAGAGAACGAACGAGTTGGCATCTACTTGCCTCAACCTGTGTTCGCTCATGGCCAACTCTACACAGCCTTCTCCAGGGGAAAGAGAGCCAGCGCCGTCAAAGTTTTCATTGTGAACAATGATGAGGGAATTACTGACAACGTTGTTTATCCCGAACTCTTTTATTAATCCAAACATGCTCATTCAAACACTTTGCATGTGCTGCTACTCCCTGATTGCATAGTGACAAATGACCTTCATTCTTCAACATAATTGCCATTGCCTTTGTTTGTATTCTCCCCCCAATGCAACATACTGTACACCTGCTCCTGATTAATGCTTCACTGTTAATGTTATTCTGGATGTCATTTCATTTCACTGCTATTTTGCCTTTCTCACATTTACATGTTGCCACCAACACTGTCCGACATCACACCATGCCAATAAACCATGCTATCTAACAAACAATGCAATCTCATTTCAATCAACAACAACCCGCCTACATTCATACCCAATACTTCTCTTGCCTCAATCACATTACTCAACACTACTACTTCCTTGCACACTACATGTACACACCTACACAGTGCGACGTCGCGCGGACGCTAGATGTGAGGGCCGCGCAGCGGCCCGAACTTCTAGTAATTAGAATGCAGAGGGAACCGTTGATTGATACCAGGTAAACAATGAACCTAGCATCTGTCTAAACAACATGCTATCTAAATATCATTCTGTACATATGAAACTATAGGGTACTCAATGAAACTAGCATCTATCAAAACAACATGCTATCTAAATAACATTCTGAACATACAGTATGAAATACCAGGTACTCAATGAACCTAGCATCTGTCTAAATAACATGCTAAATCTGAATTGCATTAACATTTGTGGTTGGAAAAATAAAATAGAAGAATAAAAAAGTGGATACATCTGCATAGTAGATATATCATGGTCAATCACTAGCATCGATCGAAATACATTTCCTGAAGGGTCTTTTGAATTTTGCGACATCTTAAAATAACACCCGTTGTCCAGTTTTACGTTGAAGCAAAAACAGATTGGGAGACAGAAATCTTCTTGGTTTCAATGTTCTTAAAAACTAGTTGTTAAAGCCTTTTACCTTTTTCCTTGTCAAATGACAGTGAAGTGCTTTAGAAGATGAATGTTCCGTTCTTTGTTATACTTTGAATTGGAGTCCTTGTTAGAAGCAGTTCTTGTTTTGTTTGTGATGGCGATAAGCTTAAAGCAGGAATGAAACCCAAGGGACCAGATGTCTTGGTTTCCCTCTTCAAACCGCCATCATGTGCATCTCAGTGTGTTTATACTTTACTCTCGCTTCTCTGTTGTTTACACACATCGTGGAACATCTCGTCGTGGGCTTTGACTGTGCTGTTCAGCATCCTCTTGGTATATGTGGATAAAATACTACGCTCGAGCTACAATAACAGCCCCCACCATGTAGGGGGCTGTTATTGTAAGATAACACTTTGTGGGGGTGATAACAAGACAATCAGTCCACCTGGGAGATTATTACGAAACCCTCTGTTACGAAACGTAACAGACATGTTTATTGTAAATGACAGAAATCATGGTACTCCACTGGTTTCCATTGTGCTGTACCCGCTTGTATTGTATATTATATATGAGTGGCCAAAATTGTGAGGCTGTATTTCCAGGTTCAAAAATATATATTTTTTCAATTAGTTTTTCTTTGTATATCTTTTAAACCTACACTGATGTGTGTTGATCTTTATCTCTCTTTCCTGCACTCATTTAAATGTCGAAAACATACAAGGAAAAGTGTATTACACATCTATTCAGAGTATTAAATTGTAAATATTGCCTCTAAACAAGGACCTGATGCACACACCTTCTGCTCTGCATAGTAACTGACATAGTCCAAGTGGCTGTTGATATATTAATCATAATGTACTGTAAGTGTACATTGTGAAGTGATTTACCTCTCCGCTAATCACCTGTAATAAGCTTCCAACTGTGCGTGTGCACACACACACACACACACACACACACACACACACACACACACACACACACACACACACACACACACACACACACACACACACACATGTTGGCTTACATGCAATGCTTCAACCTGTCAGCCGAGAATGTGCTCTATCAATCAATATAAGCTGACATTGGCCAATGTTTTCCTTTTATTAAACATTGGTTCATAATGTAGTGTTAGCTGGGCATGCATACTGTATTGTTTATAGTACTCTCCAAATGTGTTGAGCTTTGTGTCAGAAATTCTGTCATTTTACAGTGCGTTGAGGCATGTGCCAGACAAATGTATAACTTCCAAGTTTTTGTACACTTAACATAAAAAGTGTCAAATGCAGCTCCAGGGAAATTTGCACGTGCAAGTCCTTTAATTATGGAGCAAATTGGTTTCGAACATGTATGGAAAGCTAAATGTTACCTGAAACCTTGTGAATACAACGCACACCAACAGGAGATTTAAAGAAAATCATGTGATTTACTGCAACATCTGTGTGCACAGGCGCAGGTTAACAACTTTGACAGTCACACTCCATAATTTGGGAGTCCAGAGCCTGGTAGCTGCTTAGTTATTCAGCGATAATGAGAATCTACTGATTCTCTCCGTCTCTCTCTTTCTTGTCACTCTCTCTCATCTCACAGACATATACAGTACACAAATGTACAGATCTTGCGGATGCATAACAGCCATTATGTCTTTAAATGCATCCGTGCAAAGTCTGTCTATTGTTGTTAATCACACAGAGACGCATGTCCTTGAGTAAGACATGAGTAGACACATGAAGGAGTGTTTGACTTGTGTGTCGAAGGGGGTGGGGGGTTCGGGGGGTAAAAAAGACGATTTCAGGTTAATTCCAGGGCTCTGAACTTTAACTGACCTCTCTCTCTACGGGGTCAGATCTGTCATTTTAACGGAGGTGATCCGGAGAGACGACAGCTCTCCCATCCGTCAGCGGAACGGTCTCGACTCTGGCACACACAAAGACCTGAAGCGTCACAGAGTCAGATCGCGTAGAGCGGAACGGCAACCTGTATGGGGGGTGCATAATGTGTTGCAAATTGTCGAAAAGACATCGAGCGTGGGTCGAGGATCCTAAACCCAGCGATGGTGGACAACCAATTATATGCTCTTGTATATGCACCATACATGTGTTTACCCTCGACGAGCGCGGACTGCACCTTCTAATTTTAGATCCTGTCCATTCTAGCGAGTCTACTTCTGTGTTAAATCCCTTCCCATTGTGGCTGCCGTATCCCTCTATATAGAAAGGTTAAACACACCTAAGCAGAGGCAGTGTGACTGATGCAGGGGCTGTTTCTAAATGTTAATGATGCCCTCAGGGCTGAGAGCCATACACCGCAGTATCCCACTGTAGAGTTATGGCACGCTGGTTATGGTATAGTGGCTCCATCTGGGCACGCACAGACACACGCACACGTGCACGCACACACACACGCACACACGCGCGCGCACACACACACACACACACACACACACACACACACACACACACACACACACACACACACACACACACACACACACACACACACACACACACACACACACACACACACATTCAAGTGTGTGCTCATAAAGCGCACAAGCAACACGGGACGGCCCACAGTACAGCTTGGAACGCGGCCAGGAGTGCTTCCAGTGAGTGGTCAGGGGGAGAAATCAATCAAACACGGCTTGTCAGACCCCTGAATCCATTATGGCAGAGAGAGTGGTGAGGCTTGAGTAAACAGGGATGACAAGGAGAGACAATTAGCAGGAATACAGGCTGTTGTTTTAGTGGCAGGCTTGGGATTTGGGGAGTCCTGCCTGGCCTAGTTTGGCTCGGCTCAGCTTAGCTCAACCCAAGCTCATCTCGCTTAAAGGGGTCTCCCCTCGCGGCTTTGCCGGTAATTCTTCTAGCCCTCGGTGTTTTATGCTCTCCCGCTTTACAGCAAAGCAGGAATAATCCATTTAAATAAACACCAGCGCTGCGGAATGATGGGGAAAGGCATCCTCGGAGCAGCGATGCAGGGCTGCTGCATCACAGCGGGGGCTTTTATACTGTATATCAGGCCAATACACTTTACACGTACTGTACTGTAACTGTTGACGGTGCAGAGCTCTCTGAGAGGCCACTGAACTTGTTCCCCCCTCTCACTGTAATGGTGCTTTTCCTCACCATGCTACCGGCTCAACTCTTACTGTGATGGTGCTTTTCCTCACTATGCTAGCGGCTCAACTCGACTCTACTTGACTGTTATACTCGCTTTACTTTTTCTCCCACTGCAGATACAATGCTTCATTGTCGACCCAGAAACCTTGTATGTCCAAAATAGTTACTTTTCAGGAAATGTAAAAAAAGAAAGAAAAGAACCTGTGTTCCAATGAAATCACTTTCAATAAAGAAAATATGTAGCAAAACTTTCCGATCTACGATCTAAGGTTGCGTCGCAACCCATCACAACGCATTTTGTGCTACTTTTGTGTGACACAAAGTAGGTCATTAATATACGAAAACACATAAAAAGTTGAAATATGGAGATTCAAGGTTTCTTGGCCCGACAGGAGTGATAGAAGCCCCTCACTAACTGGTCGTCATAGTGACGTCCAAACCTCTGCGTATAGGAGAGTGCTAAAAATGATGAAGTTATGCCTAATAAGATGTTGCTCAAAATCATTGTAATTCACTTTCTGGACCATTTCTAAAGAAATCCTTTTCTGAATATAAGACACTTATCTTCACACGTACGTGCTGTGATGATGATGAAGGCATTCTTGTAGGTAACGTGGCGTTCTGGCACGAAAATAATCACTGAATGGCATTCAAAATCGGCGCATGTTCACACAAAATTAAATATACTGTACCAGTAAATTGGCAGCATTTCCAGTAAGTGTGAACTTTATTTTGGAAAGTACTCGTGTACATCCAGACTCCAGAGTGGGAGGTGCTAGTCAAAAGTATGCAAGAATATAAAGATTATAAAACCTTCCATGACTTCATAGGTGAAAGTAAAAGTAAGTCAGTCAACGTATCACAAAATGAAGCATCACATTCATGCAGGGCACAGGAGTCATATACACCTCAGCTGTAATCAGCTGTCAGTCTGCTAATTGCTTTCAATCAGCCACGCTTTTCTACACACCAATCACACCTCATTCCCTCAACAAGGTGGTCCGTTTAAATACGTCTCCCTCCTACACTGGATCTCTGCTTTTCAATTGCTGCCACACACGGCTGCTGCTGGCAAAGTTTTCCTCCACCACCCTAGCCTCCACCTTATAGTTTAGAGTCATGCATTACTCAAACATTTAAACTGAATGTTCAATGTATGTATTTATGTAAACTGTTATGTAAACTGTAATTCAATGTTTGCATGCATGCTCTAAACTCAATTAAATGGCTTTAATGTTAAACTGCATTCAAGCTTAAGTTAATTTGATTAAATGTCTTGCTATGGGCTCGCTCTTGTATACCTGTGTGGGGTTTCGCATATCGTTCCCTCCCATGCTGCTTAGAACATTAGGGAACACCATAAAGAGCTGAGCCATTAACGGCAAAATGGTGACATGGTGGTTACAGAAGTAAAGTCATGAAACTTAAGCATGTTTGAGAAACATGCGTGTGTGTGGGTGTGTGTGTGTGTGCGTGTGCGCGCGCACGTGCATGTGTTTGGAGGGGGGGGGGGGGTCACTGGGGTTGTATAAGTAAAATAACCTTATTTCCCAAACTGCACAATGGGCGGTGGTAGGGGTTGCTAAAATCAGGAGATAAACCGATAACGCATGGAGTGCGGGGCGAGCGTGGTGGAGCTCTCTGGCCGACTAACTTGAACAGCCATTACTCATACGTAAACTCATTATATTGGTCTAATAGCTCTGTCTCGTGTCTCTGCCTTACAGTGCCTCCTCGGCGAGAACATTAGTGGGGCCTATGTATGGAACACAGCGTTAGAGTTCATTCATTCTACCCTATGGTATGGAACAGACACATAATTAACTCTACAGACATGAAGTCATTGTTCAGCTTGAGATATGGCCCTGGTGGTGGAAGAGGTGGGACTGTATAGAACACACTGCAGGACACTACAGCAGAGGGGAGAGGGTGGAGAGGGATGGGACAGGATCACAGGCCAGGTCAAGTGATGTCCGGCATATGACTTGCACTTGTTTTATAGTATCTCGTCTTTATGTCCATAAAGAAAACAAACAACTGCAATATCCATTTTAAACAAGGACAAATTATAGACTATTATGTGTATGCATGTACAGAACGTATATATATAAACTGTGTGGGCCACCACCCACCCCTCCCTCAACACCGCTGAAGTGCCCTTGAGCAAGGTACTGAACCCCCCCGAGCTGCTCAGTGGCCCCCAGTATAAGACTGGTTGTACTGGTCAGCTCCCAGGTTATAAAGTATCTGTGCAGGGCGTGGCTGAAAATGAGCACCCCTATGTAAATAAAGGGATGGGGGGGGGGGGGGGGGTATGTGTGTGTGTGTGGGGGATTATGTATATACAGTATATCTGTGTGACGTAGGTGGTCGTCCCTTTAGGAGACCAGTACATCGTGAGTCTGTTAATTCCAATGGAATTAGTGAATGTGAGCATAGCTTCTGCCCCATGGTCATTAAATATTGGACCCATTCTTCACAAGCCATATCTTCCCAACATTCTGGCGGGATGATTGCTCTGTGATTGGCTAGTTTGTCTTTAGGCCAACAGGCTGACTAATGCTGTAAGTTCATCAGTCAGTCAAGCAGTTAGCCAGCCACGTTCACATTTATATTGCTGGCCCACAGGTCCAGCCAAAACCTAGAACAAGTAGGCCATAGAACAGTATAGCCTGAGATTTAAACATGGACCCTCTAGGTTTTTAAGGGGCGAGCAAATGCTCCCGCCATAAAAATCAAATTTATGCCTTTTGGTGGGTTTAGTCTGGGCCCTCCGCACAAGGCCGGCCTGTGCTTAGCCGTACCCCATAAATCCAACCCTTGAATAGGCCACTGTGCTGAATGTGGAGCCCCTGTCTGTGGAGCCATGCAGGGAGGCCCCTGCAGAACAGAATTCAACCTACACGAGCTAGTCTATTAGAAAAACAACTGCAGAACGATTGGGAACCTTATACTGTAAGGCCATACAGTACACTACGTGGGCTACTTCAACTGAACTGGGGTCTTGGCTTAAAGTATCGGTGTATTTATGGTCTTAAGAGGTATGAAAACCCATACCCCTCTGCGTGCCTCTTCTCAAAGTGCATGACTGATAGATTTGATCTGCCCCTGTGGGATAGTGTGTCTGTGTGCGCTCCCCATGGAATAGTTAATGTGTGTGTGTGTGTGTGTGTGTGTGTGTGTGTGTGTGTGTGTGTGTGTGTGTGTGTGTGTGTGTGTGTGTGTGTGTGTGTGTGTGTGTGTGTGTGTGTGTGTGTGTGTGCGTGTGTGCGTGCTAGAATATTTATCAAAGGACAACACTGTGGTCTAAAAGCATCAAAAAAGTGTAGAGCACAGACATTCACACGCATGCACTCTGCATACTGTATACAGTCGGTCCCTAAAGTCTGGGCTATATTTCCTCGCACAAAGGCGTCGCACGGCAAACAGAGCCAATTTTACAAGCTCACAATGCGTCAAAGCGCGACAAGTTGTGAGCTTGTAGATCGGTTGATTTCACTGCGTGACACCTTCATACAGTACGACCGCGACTACAAATTAACCCTTATAGACTCGCATCATCCTCCGCGGGAAACAAGGCGCACGCTTGAAGACAGCGAAATGCGAGGGACTTGGAAGATGATCGCGTGCGTGCGAGATTATTCAGAATAACATAATATTTCACTGTGGGGATTCCTTTAGAACACGTTCTGACTGACGGCACTGACGGAACAAGTATACGTGATGAAACCGCTACATCACCAATTCACCATATCTGATAACTATGTTCATATGCTCAACGCCTCCCCGGCCCCTCTCTTTCACATGCATCATTCATATAAAAGCATGAGAGCCCTCACATGTTTGTATGTGGGGTCCGTAACATCTGAC
The DNA here is from genome assembly GCF_963454915.1 of Gymnoscopelus microlampas. NCBI lineage: Eukaryota > Metazoa > Chordata > Actinopteri > Myctophiformes > Myctophidae > Gymnoscopelus > Gymnoscopelus microlampas. The sequence continues at coordinate 30,159,907 of NC_139952.1, forward strand.
ACATCCATGTTTATGCTCCCAAGATACATTTGACATTTTCTGGATGACGATGAAACATTAATGATGACCTCAATAGGCTTTCACATCTTTGGCCCCCAGATCAATAAAGTGGTTAGGGGAGTAGGTCAGAGGGTCTCTAGAGGTGCACGCATGTGTGTGTGTGTGTGTGTGTGTGTGTGTGTGTGTGTGTGTGTGTGTGTGTGTGTGTGTGTGTGCGTGTGCGCACGCCTTTGACTATGGCTCCATACACGCGCACCCAGTGAGTGACTCTAAAACGTTGTCGCTAATTGGCGGCCGGGCAGCGTCCTGGACTGTGGCATGACGCTCCGGGGCAGGCAGAGAGCTGTCTGGTCTCCCCAAGTTTTCTAAGCAGTCCCTTTCTCCCTGCCTGCAAGGCTGTGGGAGTTCCATCCATTATTGATCAGATCCAGGGATGAAAGCAGGAACGCTCAGTGGGGACTGAGCATCTTTGGCCGCACACAGAGGGGGGAAAGAAATAATAAAATAACCCAGCCGTGACCGGCAAGTCTGTGTGAAAACAGAGCTGGAAATAAATACTGGGCTTTCTTGTTTGTATTCTTTCACGTCTTCGCGAAATGTAAGATCAAAGTCAATCTCGCGGATTGACTTGAATTTGTGTCCGATGAGTTGAGGCGATATTTAACTACTAATATTAATATTTAACTATATTTAGCTCTACAGTATACTTAATCGTGAGACGAATGGCAAAAATAGACGACCCACAGGCTCACAAGATGTGCTTGAAGACCTGCTTTATTAACACATTTCTTTTTTATCTGGGGGACATTTTTGAAAATGTTCACCTACTGTATGATGAAATGCCCAAAAAAGGAACACCAGGTTGAAAGAGGTCCCTATTCTGGGCGAAAACATTCGTATCTACAAGGATCTCCAAGCACAATGTGTCTCATTGCGACACATTGTGAGCTTGTAAATTGGCAATTTTTTGGAAAAGATATTTAGTGTAGACAGGAGAGAGCCTAGTGTGGAGCGCTGTGGGACTCTGGTCAACTAAGTATAGGGTTGAGATGAAATGCTTTCATACTCTTGCAGATGATGAATTATTCCTCACCCCAACCACATTAGAAACACAACCCCTTGCTGAGATTTCATAGCCAGATGATGACATCGTGCCATTGGGTAGTTTGCCAGGCCTGGCGCCGGTTCAACTCGGTGCTGTTCAATGATTCAGCTGGGCTGAATTGACCTCCACCTCACCTTGGCAGTACTCCCCGACCAAATGGACGTTTGGCAGGCAAGGACATGCACTGGATGTACGAGCAGGCACGCATGATGCCAGAGATAACACACAATTACACATGGCACAGCGAGACGCGGACCCACACAGATTCACACACACACACACACACACACACACACACAGACACACGGACAGACACACGCAGCCTACTACTGGGAAAGGTTACAATGCTGGTTGAAACAAAGGGGCAGATGGCGAACGATGATACAGCGCCAACACTGGCATGGTGTTCAAAATATTCACTTCTGTGTGTGTGTGTGTGTGTGTGTGTGTGTGTGTGTGTGTGTGTGTGTGTGTGTGTGTGTGTGTGTGTGTGCGTGTGTGTGTCACCACAAGTTTAGTAGAACTTGGGAAATCAACCTTGTAAGAACCATTTTTCCTGGACCCCACAAGAGAATTGTTGTTTTCATGGTTAACGTTTTTAGAGCTAAGGTTACAGTTTGGAAAAGATTGAGACTGGGATCAGTGTTTAAAATGTATAATGGAAAAATATCCATCCTAAAACATTGCTGTCCTCAAAAGTATAGTAATATCAATGTGCGTGCGTGCCTGAATGCGCTGATGTAAACTTTTTCTATTGTATATCTGAGAAATTCTCCATTGTCTTTGCCTTATGTTGCTCTATGCATCTCTGAAGAGATATGTTTTTACGATACAGATCTGTGTTTGTTTTGGCAGGTTCGCGCATCCCTCCGGTCCTGAGCAAAGCGAAGTGCTCCGGCAGGAGTTTACATGCTGTGAAATTTTATAGCGAGCTGTAAAAACTCAACCGCCACTGGTGTTGAATCCTCATCAAAGGGGCAGAAAAAAGGCTAATTTCCAGGACTGTCACTGAAGACATAAATTTGCATGCCTGATAAAAAGATGTTTTATCATCTGGTCTCCACGGCTTCCAACTCGTCCATCTAACAATTACTGTTCAATCAGTGCCACAGAGTTGCGTCGGGGTCTCAACAAGTGACAAAACCAACAAAAGAAATTCATGAAAGAAAATTCACATCTATGCCTAGAGATAGTCTAGAGGTTGGAGCTGACATCTCAGGGACGAAATGCCTTTCATCGTCTTTCTTATTTTCTGTGGAAATTCGTATTAAAAGGGAGTTAAATTCATCAAATAATAACTTGATCTATGAATACTGCACAGTGAAATCCTCTGTTAATTTGTAATTCTGAGAATGAAGGTAACCAAATGGACCTGTAAGGGTCCATCAGAGTTAAATTAAAGCTGCAATACATACGTTTTATGTCCTATCCGAGATTCAAATCTGCATCTCCACATATGGAAGACCAAACATCTGCCGATCACGCAACGCCCACTGGGCATGGGGAGATATTGCGCTTGTGAGCTCCAGTCAGGTCTACCTCAGTGTTGCCATGTCTGCTAATTATAAGCGACTTTGGGCTCTTTTTTCTGTAAATTTGCTTGTAAATATCGGTAGTTGCGGTTTGCATCGCGATGCGACCGGTTGTGAGCTTGTAGAGTGGCAATTTTCAGATAGCCGACATACATAGGTTTAAAGTGCTCATGTGGCCTATAGTGGCTTCTTTTGGGCTTGTTTTCATAGACCTGGTTGCTTATTTCTCTCTGGCAACACTGGTCTACATGTCAACCGGGTGGTGTCCTACCCCAAACCAGGGTCTAAAACTTTTCAATGGAAGAGTAGGGAGTCCACCTCCAATCACTGCAGATGTGCTAGTTACATTGTATTAACATAATGCTCCATAGAGGTTGATTAAAATAGTGTTTTGATCATTAAAATAAGTTCTGCATTGTAGGTTTAACACTTAGGATTTTACAGAGTGTGATATGGAAAAGCTATAGAGTTTGATTTGACCAGTTCAAGCCCTCTCCTCTGACCTCACCTCTCTCGCCAACACGAGAGTGCCTATTGATGCTATTAGCATGTCCAATGGCCATCCACACTAATCCATCCTGGCTCGTTAGCCTTGTCGCTAGGCTAATCATCGCCTCCTCTGGCTCAAGTTGGCCTATATGGAGTAAGTAGCTGCAATCACGCCAGTGTGAGACCATTAAATATTCATGTCCCTACCGCGGCGTAATATCCTCCTCAATGATGTCTGAACCTTTTGACCCCGAGGAGACGTTGTCGTAATCCACGTGGTCACGCCGAAAGTGATGAATCCGATCTTTTAGACAGTTAAGTTTGATGAGCTTTTGATACCATTGAGCATCACGCATCTGACACCGCATCGACAATGCAGACAGACACGCATAAAGCAGGCATGGACGCACACACACACACACACACACACACACACACTCACACTCACACTCACACACACACACACACACACACACACACACACACATTCTGTGGTGGACAGTAAACTAAGAACATTTACTTGAGTACTGTACTTAAGTACATTTTTGTTGAGTATTTGTTTTTAGTTTATTTAAATTTTTGCAAGCTCATGACTTTCACTCTTCATTAATTTATAAATATTGTACTTTTGACTCCACTACGTTTCTAGGAAAGGAAAGGACCCAAACTTACAAAATATATTATGAATTAACCACTTAAGCGACGGGTTGTCAGCTTGTAGATCTGCTATTTTCATTTTTTTTTTAAATGTCTGACAGTTTCTGAAAATTTATTTCGTAATTTGTACTTTTGAATACTTGAGTATTTACTTGAGTTTATACTTTGTTCACCATTGCATACATTCATCCACGCACACACACCTGCACATATGCACACACGCATTCATGCGCGCGCGCGCGCGCACACACACACACACACACACACACGCACACGCACACGCACACACACACACATACTGTACACACACACACATACTGTACACACACACACACACACACACACACACACACACACACACACACACACACACACACACACACACACACACACTGTCAGACAGATCAATTCGCCCTCAGGCCTGCTGGAGGTATGACATCATTCGATTAAAAATAAAGCAATTAATTATGACCTATTAGACTGATGAATTAGATTAGATGGAGGAGAAGAACATAACAGTAGGATAATATTACATGAGAACAGATTAATGACTTTGTGAAGGGAGTAAAAAGGTGCACCAGGAGACACTTGGTTGTCAGATAGAATATATAATGTGTGCCACTGTACAATCGGCTGTACAATCGGCTATCTAATCATGTCAGTGATAAATTACTTTATCGACAAGGGTGAAGGGCTTGATATACCTTGTTGCGTGCGGCGTCGCACAACAAAAAACACAGAGTGATCTTGTAGATCTGCTATTTTGGGTGCACAACACCGGTGCGCAACTAAGTAGAAATCATCCTTAATGTCTCCTCACCTCAACATCTCAACAATATCTGTGTCTGTGTGGTCTATACAATCACATTTATGTGGTTCAACATGATTATGATGAGAGATTTGATGGCCCAGGAGCATGGTAGCAGATACCAATTACCCTGCATAATGACTGAATCTTGAATCTTCCCCTTTTTTATTGCACCTGTGTTTCATAGCAATCGCCACCCGTGTTACAATGGGCTGAAGCAGCAGCCAGTGTGTAGACATTTAATAGATAAACATGGCATTACACAACTTCAAATATGTATGCAAACCTATTTCATTACCCACAGATGCTACAGGACAAAGGACAATGAAAAACCCAAGGCTTGAGGGAGCTCTGCATTGCATTCTACTGACATCTAGTGTCCGTGTTTGGTATTGAACGAGTTGCACTGCATCTGACCCTACACAGCAGCCAGACAGGTCGACTTCTTCTCATTTATCTTCTTCCCCATATATCACTCACTTATTGATCTCTTTGATATGACCTTGAACGACCGGGCGAGTTGGAGGTGCCGTGTTGGAATTGAAACGCGCCCACCGGTCGGCTATTTTGATGACTTGAGGGGGAGGAGTGGGTGGGGGTGGGGGTGGAGGGCCTTATTGAGGCAGACCCCTCGAACCAGTCAGCTCTGCATTGGCCTTATGTTCCGCTCAGCATCCCCTCGGGCCGCAGTCTGTTCTGTGTGGAGGAGGAGAGAAGTGGGTCAGCCCGTCTGAGGCGCGGAGACGGGACGTGATCGGGATAATGTGGAAGCTCAGATATCTCTAGACCTTATCGGAAACGCACACCGTTATGTAAGTGGACTCGTCCCAGGATGGCCCTACGTCTAAGCACTGGAATGAATAGTATTAGAGAGAGATATATGAAGGGACAATGAGATACATTGTCTTGTGGAGTGAAGAGCATACAGAGGACAGCCAAGTTTCCTAGAAATGCTAATGTGAGATGGAAAGGTTGTTACAGCCTCTGATGTGTGACAGTACATCCTCATATTGGACTATATAGATATGTGCTATGTTCTCCCATTCAGCACCGACAACAACCTTCTTTCCACATTAAAGAAACCGCTTTTTATTAGTAATCACATGAACCCTAGTGTCCTCCTTCTAGGCAAAATAGGTAAACATTTGGTGAAAAATCAACCATAAATATCAGAACTACGAACTCACAACGCGTTGTGTTGTGAGCTTGTAGTTCTGCTATTCTTGTAGTTCTGCTATTCTTGTAGATCGACTCTTCGGTGAAGAGATTTGGTGTACTGGCAAAAACGGAGGGGACCAAGTGTAGACCCCTGGTTGACCCCAGGCAATGAAGTATATCGGTTTAAGTGGTTAAATAACCGTTTAGATTATTGACCAAGTCCTAACCCTAAACATTTTTATTGAATTTATAATTGACATGGTAATACATCAGTCATCATACAAGGCAATGGAATTGCATCCTGTCCATGTCAGACAAGAGGCAATGTTGATCAAGAGATCAGGAAGACCATATTTTCCAATCACTCGTAGTTACAAGCAGCTTGGTTGTAACCCCCCACCCCCAGTTTTCAAAAATAGCAGATATACAAGCTCATAGCGCAGCACAGAGTGCCAAAGTATAGAATATGGTTAAAGTGGTTATAATGATTGTGACGCTATATTAACAAATTTTGCTGGGGACATCCTGGTAGCCCCTGGTACCCCCCCCCCCCCCCCCCCCCCCCAAGGACCCCTAGGGGTCCCCGGACCCCACTTTTAAAACCAATGGTCTAGATAAGATAGCAATAAAGTTAAAAGTACAGGCAGGTATAAACCTCTTAAGGCAGATATGATATCTTTAGCAGCAGTGGGAAATGTGCAAGAAGCTGAAGCCTCATACGTCCAAAATTGTTGCTTTTCAGGATTCAAATTCTGAAGTAGCAAAAGTGGCAGATCCACAAGCAAAAGAAAATCAAGCTTTTAGATCTGCTACTTTTGATGCTTTTGTGTGACGCTGTAGTATGATCAAGTAGGGCGTTAATTTACGGGGGGAAAAAAACGATTCACCTGGAATACACTCATCTATTTCACTTGTCTATGTACAGTACATTGTGCAAGTAACTTTTTGAGTTATTGTTTTTCTGTATACTTTTGTTTTAGTTTTTTGACCTTGTCCTCGGTTCAGGGCTCTGACAGCTGCAGGGGAAAAAAACTCTTTCTGAGCCTTTTAGCCCCGGGGCTGTTAGACACCTCCAGCTCCACAATGTCACCAACAGTCTTAATGTTGAATTGTTAATGTTGTTACTCAGATACATGTTTGTTTTTATGCATCTGCCCTGGTTGGTTAGTGTGCCTAGATATGACATACAGTATTGTCGCTGTCGGGTGGAAAACTCATGTCTAAAGTCTTTACTCCAAATGGATCTGATGGATCCAATGTAGTTATTGTTTAGTCACAAGCTCTTAATTATTTAACATAAAACAACATAAAACCCACAGACACACACTGAACTCCTTTCACTTTCATTTTAAATAGCTGATCTACAATGCAACGTGTTGTGAGCTTGTAGATCGACTATCTCTGCTACTTTTGCACTCTTGATGAACTAGGCATGATTCAGAGCATTAATTTACAAAAAAACATACTGTAAAAGGTTGAAATATGGAGTTACGAGGTTTCTGCCCGACCGTGACTATATGGAATTGTGGTGAAAGCGCCGAAGGGCATCTTAACCTTTTGTTTTAACCTTTAAATATTTTAATATATTGTTGTGTTATGTCTGATCTTGTTAAATGTAATTTCTGTGTGCAGTATATGCCTGTGTACATGCAACAATAAATCAACAAATCCTATACTGTATACGCTCCTTTTTTCCCTTTTTTACACCAATTCTTCAAGCTGAAAATAGCTGATCTACAAGCTCTCTATACCAGGGGTCTTTAACGTTTTCAGCCCAAGGACCCCCTAGCTGAGAGAGAGATGAGGCAGGGACCCCCTCTATATTATACACAATTGTGTTTCAAATTCAACTTTTTTTGTTTACTTGGTCTGTTCTTTTTTCCCTCTACACCGATAGCTCTTTAGCCAAAAATAGCAGATCTACAAGCTCACAACGCCTCGCGCTGCGAGGTGGTGTGAGCTTGTAGATCTGCTATTCTTGGCTAAAGTTCTCCTCAGAAAAGGGATGCTAGGGTTCAAGTGGTTAAGGTAAAAAAAAGATCATATCACACAAAGATTTGGCGGACCCCCTGTAGTACCTCTGAGGACTCCATAGGGGTCCCGGACCCCCTGTTGAAGACCCCTGCTCTATACACGTCTCTACGTGACACATGGCGAGCTTGTAGATCAGTTATTTTCAGCGAATGTTCACCCCCAGAATGAGGACGCTAGGGTTCATGTGGTTGAAATGGTTTCCGGGCAAAGGGTTCATTGGCCGTATCTTATAATAAAGAACTGTATACTCATTTAGCACATTCACACAGACACACTCACACATCGCTCAGCCTCTATACATCATAGATTGTGACACCTGACGGGCCATTAGTTCCTAAAGTGCTATTCTATTCTATGAATTCCTCTTCTTATAGAATATTTAGTCTCTGTGTGTTTCTCTGCCCGTGTCAACATGGGATACATTATTCATGTTAATGCGCCATTATCTGACACTCTGCGTGATGTAACGTCCCCCATTCCCCCCTGCTCAGCATCTAGACCAACCGAACGCATCCACTGACCTTATGAACTTTGCACTCTGCCTTCACTCTGCCTGGAGCACAACTCAGACGCTTCATGTCGGCTTAGAGAGAGAGAGAGGGTGGCAGGCAGGCAGGCAGGCAGAGTTTTAATAAGTCTTTATTATCCAATTACAGTCATGCTTTCATGCTACATTTGAGAGAGCACGCGTGGTTTAATGTGGACTAACGCAGATTCTTTTTTTTTTATATATACAGTGATCTCTAGAGCAGCAATGCACTGAGAGAGAAACATTATTTTCCCCGTAAGAATTGTAGGCGGCAAAATATGAATTATGACTTTCGATTAATTATGAGCAAATTATCTGGAAAAGGATGATTGCTTAAATGCCATCAACACAACCACTAGCAATCATTAGGATAGGTGTCACTTGTCAGTGCATGTATGCAGTTTGCACAATAAAAACAGTAGGCCTTACATAAGGTAACAATAAAAAAGAGTGGTGAGAAAGGAAACGCATATAGGGCTTTTATATGAGGTTCTCACCAAAATATAACATATATACTGTATAAGAAGTAAGTTGAACATAGTAATCAAAACTAGTGATACTAGCACATTACGCATACAGTATATTGGCAATGGCACTGTTACTTAACCACTTTCAAAAATCTTCTCACAATGCACTGCAATACTATGCGATGTGAGCCTGTAGATCAGATATTTTAGCTAATTGTCGTACAAAGTACATAGGGCTTAAGTGGTTATGTACACGACATGTATTAGATAGTTTTACAAATGTCCAGTTGCACAAAAACAAATGTCCAGTCAGCATTCAATGGCTACAGATGGACTCATTGTTGAATTATGAGCGTGCCAGCACGCACCGGGCCGCCAGCTGGTTTACTGCACCTCACTCAGAATGTCCACATCAGTTCATATACCATGTGTTCTATCTTTGTGGCTGATAATTAAGCCGATCAAAGCAGTAGCGTATAGCTTATAGCTGTGCTTTACTATAGCTTGTAAAGCACATTCTTAGAAAGGACAAAAGCCTGGTTCATAATACATCCTGCATAGTAATACATTTTTGTCAGTAGTGCGAACACTCATTTAAGTAAATGACATATTGCATGCTTTGGATTTAACACATTTAAAGCTGCAATCTGGGAATTATTTTAATCAGACTGTAGTAAGAGTATGTTAATACAATCCAAACTAGCACAATCCTCAGTTGTTGGAGGTGGTCTCCCAACTCTTCCATTGAGAAATTTGGTGTGGGGTAAGACACCTACCGCTTGACGAGTAGTACAGCCTGAAGCTCATAAGCCCAATATATCCCCTGGACAAGTGGGGATTCCCTCGTTGAGAGACTCAGGTTCAAATCTTGGATGTTACTGTTGCAATTACTTTCGATTAATTATGAGCAAATTATCTGGAAAAGGATGATTGCTTAAATGCCATCAACACATCTGGAATCTTGAATCTCCATCAGGAGAGGGCATATTCTACAGCTTACGGATTGTAGCTTTAAAACTAGCAGGTGTAGCTGCTGTATACAGCAAGAATCTTGATTTATGCCAGTACATATCTATCTTCACCTGTGCCCTTTGTGCTACACTCTGATAGCATTATAATACTGTGTCTAAATGTGATGATAAATGACTCAGTAGTAGTGTTTCCAAATAGGTCAGTTGAATAAGCAGGTTTGAACATCATCAGGGCCTCTGAATAGGAATTTGGTCCCTGGGTGTTAGCCGTTTACTGTATACTTAGGAATACATAGTTGATAGTAACTTTATGAAGCAAGGTACTGTCAAAACACACACACGCGCATGCACACGCACACACAGAGAGAGAGAGAGAGAGAGAGAGAGAGAGTTGAAAACAATAATCTCCACCTCCTGGCCTTCCAGCCAGGCGGAGATAGTAAACCAACATGTTTTATTTTGTTTTTTATCACAGCTGACAGCACAATGATCATGTCTACTACCGTACCGTTCCGTTCCCACACCCACTTTCTCTTTCCTATTGCAGCTATCAGTATTTCTACAGTGCAGTGCGTGTTGCAAATCTAAACTTCACAGGCAAGTGATTAAAGGAAGCAATAGAGACGGCGTCAGGCAGGCAGCTAAAGCAAGACGAGCTATAATGTTTTACAGCCTGCTTCTAAATCCAGTACATGAAAGGGTGGCTGTTTGCACATCATCTTGAAGGGAAGTGTAATTATCCATCAGACAATCAACACATAGCGCTCCCTTCCTGTGACTGACCTTGTTGGACCTGTAACCATGGAAATGTTTCTCTCTTTTGGAGCAAAGCGTGCACGTATAGACAAACTACTGTGTGTGTGTGTGTGTGTGTGTGTGTGTGTGTGTGTGTGTGTGTGTGTGTGTGTGTGTGTGTGTGTGTGTGTGTGTGTGTGTGTGTGTGTGTGTGTGTGTGTGTGTGTGTGTGTGTGTGTGTGTGTGTGTGTGTGTGTGTGTGTGTGTGTGTGTCCTTGTGTTTGTGTGCAGTCAATCAACAGACAAGGCCAGATTTACACTGCCCCCCCTAGCAGGCTACCTTGAGTTCAGTCTACAGTATTATGCAGCCTTTCATGGTCAGCAATATTGTCTTTAAGCAAGGTAGATTCATAATATAGATCTGTTGAATAGAATAGACCCCCCCCCAATCCTTCCAGGCACAAAATGTTCTCTGCTTTAACTGAGATGAGATAACCATGTGAAAATTACGGAAACAAACAATGGTTTGCATTCTTTTCATCTGGGATTTTTTTTTCAGTGGGCATCATAAATAATACATCTTCAGGAACCAATGAAATATTTACACAATCACATATATATGAGAGAGAGAGAGAGAGAGAGAGAGAGAGAGAGAGAGAGAGAGAGAGAGAGAGAGAGAGAGAGAGAGAGAGAGAGAGAGAGAGAGAGAGAGAGAGAGAGAACTAGGTATGCCTAAAAGAAGAAGTTAAACCACAATGAATTCCCAATAGATAATTTAACACTGAATCAGCCAGACACTAGACATGACTCTATAGGTGTGTGTACATCTGGGTACATGAGCTGCATTCATGTGTGTGTGCACGCAAGCGTTCACATATGTGCATTTGCGTGCTCATACAGTGCACCTCACGTGCGTGTGTGCACGTTCATTAGTAGTATTGTTTCAACTCAAGGTCTACTTGTTATACACTGTCTCACGACTGTGTAATGTTGCCACATAAGAATAAATACGTTTATACAGTACATAATGCTTTATGTTTATGCTTATGTTTATGCACTGTGTAATAGACACACACACACACACACACACACACACACACACACACACACACACACACACACACACACACACACACACACACACACACACACACAGTATTATTAAAACAAAAGCTAAAGTAGAATACAGTGGACTTTTCACTGTCCATTACGTAGCCTGTATGAATTTATAAAATTGTAATAGGCTGAAGACATTAAAAACATTACATATAAAAAAGGGGAGCAATTCATACAAATTATAGTTGGAAACCAGAAAATATAGATTGGCAGTCAGTATTAGTTTCTGTTTGCATGGGGGGGGGTTCTTCTTCTTTTCCCCACAGTGATTGGAACGATTGCGCATGTTCTCTTTACTTCAGACCCACAACAACAGTAGCGTCGGTGGAGACAGGATGGGATCAATCAATAAGGGATCAACAGGATCAATTAGCTTTGCAGTTTTCATATCTGGTCTAGTCTAGAGCGGATACGGAAACTGTCCATCTGCGTATATAGCTACGTATATATGAGGAAAATTACCGGATACAATAGGCGGGTAATTAGACCAGATCCGAGCACTTCATGGTAAATAGAAACCTGGCATTCCACATGTAGGCTACTGCGGGAAGCCTGGTGACGAATACCAAAACGCTCGCCCCAAAACACAGTCGCCCCGGGGCAAATCCGGCGACCGAACGGTCGCCAAGGTATTCCTAAACGTAACCTCAGTAAAACTATGCTTAAACCTAACCCCATTCCTAAACTTAACCTCAGTAAAACTATGCCTAACTCTAAACTTTTTCTAACCTTATCCTTTGTAAAACAAATACAATAATACAAGAGCCGCTAGGAGCGAGCGATCCGAAAAAAGGGGGCGAGTGTGTTTTGGGGCGAGTACTCCGGTATACTGTTGACGCGAGCTTTTAGATGGAGATTCACCGGTCCTGCTGTCAGTCATATAACAGTGGATGATGGTGATGACGGTTCCTCAGTAAGAACTTTAGAAGAACCGAGGAGAACAAAGCGCTAAAGACAGGGGTAAGTCTATTGTTCCTCCACGTTTAGCTAGTAGGCTCCGTTTTTGAGTCAGCACTTCATTGCAGTCATAGATTGCAGTTGTGAAAAGAAATTGAGCTGCGCCGATGAAGTGCGATGGAAAGAAAAGTGGGACATATTCATATAGTGTCCAGTTTTAGTGCGAAGAAATGCGCGTTTCTGGTGCAGAACGACAGTGTCCGCCTGCCAACAAGAACCGATCAGCAAGCAGTGGTGTACTGTAAAGTAACTAAGTACAGTACATTTTCTTAAGTACTGTACTTTTCAGCCCTATATACAGTACATTTCGGCCATTTGAAAATAGCAGATCTACAAGCTCACAAATGGCAATGCATTGTGAGCTTGTAGATCTGCTATTTTCAAAAGGTTTTTATACATTTGAAAACTGGTGAAATGGGACATTCTGCACAATGAGTACTTTCTACTTTTGGTACTTTAAGTACATTCTGATACCAACACATTTGTACTTTTACTCATGTAAAATTTTAATTCTGAAATTTTGAATTCTAGACGGAGCATTGCAGTATTAATACTTTTACATAAGTACAAAATTGGAGTACTTTTTGCACCACTGTCTACAAGCTTAGTGATATTAGCTTGTAGATCAGTACTTGTTGGGAAATGACTAACTGCTGCAAGTTAACAAGATGCTCTTCACTCTTGGAACCATGGACTGTGACATTCATTCCCACAAATAAATAAATAGTGATAGCATGTGCCAGTACGAGAAAGCATATGCCTTTGATATACACTCATTTAGTTTAACTTTACATCATTTTTGTTCAAATGTCAATTTTAAAAAGCAAAGCATATATCTCTCTCTTTTAGTTTTGTTTGTTTTTTGTTTACTTTTTTACTTCTGTATAAAGCATGAGGTCCAAATCATAATAATAGAAAACCGAAAAGTTTAATTTCATCAGGGAGGTGATCAATAAGGCAACTTTTCAGTAATGGAGTTAGAAGCATTAAGTATAGACATATCTACATTAAAGTTGTGGTGTGGATTATGGATACAAATGTTAGGTAAACACACAACGGTTAAGGACCAGTGGATGACTGCAGGTCAGTACATTGTGTGTGTGTGTGTGTGTGTGTGTGTGTGTGTGTGTGTGTGTGTGTGTGTGTGTGTGTGTGTGTGTGTGTGTGTGTGTGTGTGTGTGTGTGTGTGTGTGTGTGTGTGTGTGTGTGTGTGTGCGTGCGCGCGTGTGTGCGTGTATAGGAAGGAGGGTTTGCATTAGCCAGGACATGTGTGTATGTAAACATCTGGGTACATGCGCTGCTACTTTCATGCGTGTGCGTGTGTGGAAGCGTTCACACTCAGCCACACGTGTGCATGTGCGTGCTCATACAGTACATGTCATGTGCACTGTATGTGTGACTCATCCGTGGGCAGCAGCAGCAGTGACATCACTTCAGTCAGAACAAAAGCCAGTAAGCCACCCTCGTTTTCTCACAAGCTGCTGCCCTCAACCATCAGGGACAGCAGGCATCATTCTCACATACATAGTATTATGTATATTACACATGAATGACTGTCACAGAGCAGCCATTAAAGGAGTAGTTCACCAAAAAAACAAAAATCTATAAATTAAAACCTGTTATACTTTTAGCCTAAATGTCTGATTGTACCTCGTGCTGTTTACATTTCTGACTAATAAAGTGTTGAATCAATCTAAACCATATGAAGCCTTGAATTCATGACGATTTTTTTGTTTTTGTTGCATTCCTAAGCTAATAATTTTATGACCAGCGAAGTCTCCGGGAGGAGACTCAATTATTATTAAGTCCTGCATTGTCTTTACATGCTGGCAATAAAGTGCCTCTGAGTAATTCTGATGATTAATGTGAGGTTTATTGTAATGAATAATGTGAGGTTATGCGTTTGTCATGAGTAATGTATTTGGCCGCGGACCCCCATCTGATTTTTTTTTGTGCCAGGGACCCCCAGAAGAGAAGTGATGTGTTTTAAAAAAAATATCGAAATTATTCAAAGATTTTTTTGAAAGACGTTAAAAAATAGCAGATGTACAAGCTCGCAGCGCCTCACGAGTGCGAGCTTGTATATCTGCTATTTTTGAGAACCATGGTTTAGAACCACTGTTCTAAACCACTGTTTTAATGGGTTAACTTGAACTTGTATTGTGATGTCGTCTAGGTGTACCAGGCGTGTGTGAGGTGAGATGGCCTCGTGTTCTGAGGCCTGTGTGGCGGGCTGCGGCTCAGGAGGAGAATCCTCTGGAAGTGAGGTGAGCGCTGTGTGTGCTGTAACCTTGTTTCTCTTGATGTTGGCAGAGGCCCAGGAGGTAGCGCGGTTGCTTGGGAACCAGAAGGTTCCCCGCCAGTTCGATTCCCGCTGCTCCTGGCTTCATGTCAATGTGTCCTTGAGCAATACACTGACTGAACCCCTAACGTTTGACTTGCATGGTTGCCTCTGCCATCCGTGTGTGAACGGGTGATATGTAAGGCATGTATTGTAAAGTCCTTTGGAAAAAGGATGCTACAGTATATCAATAAAAATGTATATAATTCCAAATAAATGACCAATAATTGAATAAACTCACTATCATGGGCCATTAGCACAACATTCTGTTATTAAGATGCATTGTTTTCTAGGTGAATTTTCAGATCAAATGGTGGCGTAGAGTAGCCCACAGTAAAAATGTTATTAAAATACAGGGCTCTAATGATTTATACATGCATCAAGTAATACATCAAGTAATGTCCACACCAATGCAACCCCTTGCAACATCCAACTACTTGCAACCATTATCCCCAATGGCAGTTGCAAGTAGTTGCATTGGTGTGGTTTGGCCTTTAAAACGACTAAAAAGAGACAGGGCTTTGGAATGCTCTCATTTAGTCCGATTTTTCTGTTTGCTGTTTTTTTCACAATTAAACTTCTGCTTCCCTTTTGCGGATGTTCAACTCACCAGACCTGAGATCTACTGCAGTGGTTCTCAAACTTTTTAATTCCAAGACTTCCATAACTCTGAGGGTTTCAGACCTGTAAGTTCAAATTTGGAACCCCCTCAATGAACCCTGAGGATCCCTGGACCCTACTTTGAGACCCACACTGTAGTGTACAGCACTACATTGCCTGTATTGCAGAATGTAAACCAGACCAGTTGTTTCATTGTGCATGTCATTTCATTATAGACAGGCTCCAGTTGTCTCCAGTTTGGTGTCCGCTCATATCTGCACCACTTCTATGAGGAATGCTCGTCCTCCGTGTCGGACAGAGACCCAGAGGATCAGGGGTTCGTCCAGACCCAGAGATCACCCCACTGCTGGAGCTCAGGAATCTGGAAGATACCACATAATGTACAGCACACTTTACTACTGTTTACTCCATGAAAATGAAAACACTTTACTGTTTACATCAGGAAATGAAAACACTTTACTGTTTACATCAGGAAATGAAAACACTTTACTGTTTACATCAGGAAATGAAAACACTTTACTGTTTACATCAGGAAATGTAAACACTTTACTGTTTACATTAGGAAATGAAAACACTTTACTGTTTACATCAGGAAATGAAAACACTTTACTGTTTACATCAGGAAATGAAAACACTTTACTGTTTACGTCAGGAAATGAAAACACTTTACTGTTTACATCAAAACACTTTACTGTTTACATCAGGAAATGAAAACACTTTACTGTTTACATCAGGAAATGAAAACACTTTACTGTTTACATCAGGAAATGAAAACACTTTACTGTTTACATCAGGAAATGAAAACACTTTACTGTTTACATCAGGAAATGAAAACACTTTACTGTTTACATCAGGAAATTAAAACACTTTACTGTTTACGTCAGGAAATTAAAACACTTTACTGTTTACATCAGGAAATGAAAACACTTTAATGTTTACATCAGGAAATGAAAACACTTTACTGTTTACATCAGGAAATGAAAACACTTTACTGTTTACATCAGGAAATGAAAACACTTCACTGTTTACATCAGGAAATGAAAACACTTTACTGTTTGCATCAGGAAATGAAAACACTTCACTGTTTAGACCAGAAAATGTAAACATACTTCTACTGTTTTTAGACCGAGAAACACAAACACACTTCTACTGTTTACACCAGGAGATGAAAACACAGTAGTAGTAGTTGTAGTATTTCTAGAGCACCTTTCATTGGTCATACCCCTCCTCTCTGTTCCAGGTGTCCCTTGCCTTGGGTCTCCTGATCCTGACTGCAGGCATCGCCAGCCTGTCAGTTGGCTATTCCACTCCTCCGAGGATTGAATACTTTGGAGAGGGCGACCTGCTGTTCGTTGACAGACAGGCCATTAGCTTCAACAGGGGGCTGCATGTCAGTGTTGCTACCGGATTTGGTCTCTCCTGCCTGGGC
The DNA here is from genome assembly GCF_963454915.1 of Gymnoscopelus microlampas. Classification (NCBI taxonomy): domain Eukaryota; kingdom Metazoa; phylum Chordata; class Actinopteri; order Myctophiformes; family Myctophidae; genus Gymnoscopelus; species Gymnoscopelus microlampas. The sequence goes on from NC_139952.1 coordinate 30,176,856, forward strand.
TCGGTGTTGGCAGTTGTAGGGGTCCTCCTCTGGGCTAAAGTCAAAGAGAAGCTGCCGCACCGAGAGGAGGAGGTGAAGGGGGTAAGGGAGTGGGGGACAGTGGTAGGAGCTCTTAAGGGTGCAGGGGAGGCCGTCACCATGGCGCCCAATGCAGAGGAAGGGAAGGTACCTATTACACTGTCCAAGGTGGAGAACATCCAGCCCGGTTCATGAAAGTGTCCCCCGCCAAGCAATGGTTGCTAACACTGACCCTACCGAGCTACACGGTGTACGGTTTCTTCTCTTCTAGGGGCTCTGACCAGAGTCTGGAATAGATCATGTACATATCAGTTAGAAATGGATGTTTGATATCCTGTCAATATCTGGAAGGGATGAGTGTGTTTGGCAAAGTCTGCCCACCTTGTAGCACAGAATGGGTTTTTGTTAAGAGACCATTGCATAGACTGTTTGTGAAGTTCACGTGTCTTCTGTTTTAAAGAGAGACCAGTAATATCATGTAATAACACTTATGCAGAGATTGAAGAAAGTCTAATCATTTTTAGAGGGAAATTCTGTTTTTATTGTGTATTTATATTTTAATTCTCATGATTATTGTTTTAGTCTCCATGTTTTTTTAAACATGTTTTTTACATGTCATATCAAAGCTATCAGTTTGACCACACATATATGTATACTGTACATATGTTTTATTGCTACTAGTGTTGATGATGTCTTGTATATTATTGTATGTCTTTAAATGTCTCTATGAATTGAATACACAGGACCACAATGGAAATAAGCCCTGAGGGCTTTTTGTGTTATCCTTTTAGCACCATTGTATAATCGTACTGTTAATAAAGTATTCAATCAGTAAAAAAAAAAACAATAAGTGTATCATATCATTAGTGATATCAGGTAAACTAATTTATATAAACCTGTGTATTTCTAGATGTATATCCGAGTGATGTACTAACATGCAGAAGACATTAAACATAGAAAATGAATAAGACTGGATCCGATAAATACTTGTATTGACCAAATACAGACACTTGTACAACATATACACCCAAACTCACATTTGCATGACTATCTGCCCACGCACATAATCACACAGCTGCCCACATCCACCCACACACAAATGTGTACCTGCTGCGATGAAAATATCACCTGTTATCTTTTCAGCAGAATCTGGCTTCGTAATTGCCTGTACTTTGTGTCTCTAGGCAACAGTTGGCCTCAAGTGCTCTATTTTCAACTTGGAACAAACAGCCTCATTTCTGATTGGTCATTCAATTTTCTATTTCTATTTCTAAGCCAATCAGCTTGTTTTGTTTTTTTATAGTTTACCAAATGCACTGAGGTGAGTGAAATTTGTTGCCTGTTTAATTAGGGTAATCTGGTTGTGATACATTATTTTGACTCACCGGGTCGAAACCGAGCCCTTTAAATACATTCTTAATTATTCATTTGAATAACTGAAGAAAAAACTGAAAATAGAAAGGAAACTGCTTTTATCACCCAATCATGCACACCGACTCTTGCTGCCATTTCATTGTGCTACTAGTTGAGATTAATTGAACGAAATATGAATTTCACAGGAGTGAGTCTTAATGTCCAAATAAACTTTAGATCTGCATACTTAACTTTTAGTGCTGCTCATTTATGTGGACATTTTCAATCTATTTTAACAACAATACTAAACCATCTTTAGGCTATAAAGCATGTCTCTTTTTTTACGCAAATGATTTACATTTGAAATGGATCTTGTCCATCATGAGTGGAAACTGGCCATGGGCTTAATTGGCTATGATGTACAGTATCATGTCATCTACAGTACCCGGATAGACGATTGTGTAAAGACAATTTGTACACCATGATTATTTAGATGCCTTATATGATTCCATGAAACCCCCCACCCCAAAGCTTTGAGTCACTGGGTCAAATTTGACATCAGTGTCTTGCTCAAGGACACTTTGACACTAACCCTGGAGGAGCTGCGGATCAAACCACATTTTCAGATTCCCTAACGGCCACTATACCTCCTGAGCTACGCCCCACTGGACTACAACACCTTCACAGTCAACAAGTGTCACCTAGTATCCTGAAGTGTTTTTTGATATGTTAACCTTCAAAACACTTCAGCATTTAACCATGGAAGGCTTGGCAGTGTGTTAAGAGCTCATACAGTACACTGCCAGCTTAGTGTGTGAGTAAAGCTTTTCCGTAGTGTGGGAAGATCTTTATTGTGTCCTGCGTTGAAACATATGTTTTTTTTCTTCCCACTATGGTGCTACGGAGCTAATCAGGTCCACCTCAGCTGTGTATCACATCTGTCCCAGCATGTGCACAGGGACACACATGCCGTGCATCCCACATGCATGGGGAGTGACAGAGAATACTCCTTTTGAAAAGGGAGTTAGATATGAAATCAAATCAATCAAACAAGGGTTGTGGCTCCACCACACCACATATAAACATTAAAGGAGGAGTTCACCCAAAAAATGACTTATTTTCTATCAATTGCACACCCTATGAAGCCTTGAATCCATGGATTTTTTTTTGTTTTTGTCGCATTCCTAAGCTAATAATTTGTTTCCCGTCTCCTACCAGCTAATGTATCCGGTAGGAGACACAAAGTAGATCATTTGTGTCTCCTACCGGAAATACACACGGTCATCAAATTATTGTCTTAGGAATGCCACAAAAACAAAAATAAATCCATGAAATCAAGGCTTCATGGGGTGTGTAATTGATAGAAAATAAGTCATTTTTGGGGTGAACTCCTCCTTTAAGTAAAATAGCTTTCGGCTTTGCATTGATTAGTGGTCCTTAAATATGATTCATTATTTGTTAAATATAGGGCCTTTTGGAAGTCAATTATAATCAATCCGTATGGAATATCAAAAATCTTTACGATAGATGAGATGACTCCAGACTCCAGAGATGTGTGGCAATTTGTGTGAGTTTTGGACAAAACTCACAACATTTTGAAGAAATTGCAGAATAACAAAAAATCTTATTAGGCAGAAATGTAGTTTAGCAGATTCCTGATGCCACGGTCGTCTGTGAAGAACGGTGGATCAAAGGGTGCTGCAAGAAGCATAGGATACCATCAAATCTACAGTATAATGTTACGTTTTTCAGGTGCTGCCATTTGGATCGGTTAGCTATTTATTTACAGAAACATAGGTTAATGTTGGCCTATAGTTTGGCCATTGGCTATGGTCCTGTGTTGGTCCTGTAGCCTATTGTAATCAGTTCCTTTTTTAATGCCCCAGTTCAATTTAGCTCTGGAGCTGGGGCTGCTATGCATACACAATGTGTGGATTTTCCCGTGAGATGTGTGTCAGTACGTGTGTATCTGATGCAGAGATGTACTTAGATTGGCTTGGGTACATGGCGTTTCTTTGGTGTGATGACTCACAGCTGCGAGTATGAGTCACCCCTCCTCTTCTCCTGGTGGCTCACTTGTAGGAGGTCAGTTATCGATCGGCTACTGTGCAGCAGCTTCACATGCACACTGCACATGCCCGAAAGAACAGTGGATTGATTGCATTGTATTGTTTTTAGGGCTGTCACCAAATTTTACTTGACGATTAATTGTCATATAAGTAATTGCGATTAACGATTTGTCTTTTTGGCATTGAACTTTGGAACATATGGATACAAAATACACTTCTGCAAAAATTGCACAGGGCAGATATAACAAATAACTTGAATATACAAAGAAATGCCTGACATGTGCATCTAATGTAAAAAACATTAGAAAATGCCACGCTACACTATGTCGTACAATGAAAAAAACATTTTGAGAATGGCATGCTAGACTATGTCATCTAATGTAAAAAAAAAAAGTGTTGTTAATCATAAAACATTCAGTTTATGTATACCCCTGACTGAGTAGCTGCAGATCCGTGATAGGTTCATGGCCATGTAAGTTTAACATACATAGAAAAGCAGCTGTCTTGTCTGAAATGGACAAAATGAGGCATTATATTTTATAACACAGTGAAGGAAACTCTTAATCTACGCTCTGTTCCAATGGCTCATAGTGTCATCTAAACCAATGGTTCTTAAACTTTAACATTAACATCAACTGGAACCAAATGGACCTGTTAGTGTCGGGTCCATTTGGTTCCTTTTAGACCAGTGCACCAATACAAGGGTCTATTTGAGAGTGTACAAATTGTAACCAAATGGACCCTTACCGGTCTAACTCTGGTTACAATGTGTACACTCAGAGTTAGACCGGTATGGGTCCATTTGGTTACATTTGGGGGGTAATTAGAAGTGTGGGTGGGGCTGACAAAGCTACATCCAAAAGGGCCCATAAATGTTTTCCTATATGTGACCATGAATAACTGAACACTTTTTTCTTTGTAATTTCAGTCAAAGAAGAAAAGTCACGTGAAGAAGACATAAGGTAGGAACTCTATGCTGCTTGCTCAGTGAAGAGCTGCTTATCTGCAGTGAAGATTGGTGTTCAAGGTAGGAACCATTTTTTCCCCCTTTTTGCTAGGGGTTTTGCGTTGCGTCATTTGCGGGAAAAAAAACAACTAAAAAAATACAAACACAAAACGAAGGCACAGGCATGGAGCTCCTGGTTTACTGGGATGGGTTCAATTCCCCACTGTGCCCTGCTCATTGTGTTGGCATTTATATTTGAACTCATCTTTCATGTATTATACAGGCATCAGCCTTTAGTATGTATCACAATGTAAAGCTTTAACGTTTTAACTCACCTAAAAAAAAAGGTATCTTTATTACTTCAATGTGAATGTAAATGAAGACACTGTATCCAGATATATACTTCTCAGCTCTGTGCATAATGGGTTATTTGAAAGGTGTTAAATAATGTTTGGTTAAATCACGCCCCCTTCTTAAGTTAAATCTCTATAGTCTGGAAATCTGATCTAATCATTGCTTTGGTCTTGTAGGGAAGAGATGGACTGACCGGCTAGTAGTTCGGTAGTGGCACCATTGTGTCACTACCGAAACGAAGTTAAATCCGAAAAAAATCACTAAGTGTGGAGGCCAAAATTGTTCCCCCAAAAACCTGTTAGGAGTACGTTTCAAGCAATTTAAAGTTGATTGGTAGTACTTTGAAGTGACTTTTTTTTTGGTCCCTAACATTCCTCGAGCTCTGGACTTAGTAAAAAACAAATCGTTTCGGTAGTGACACCATTGTGTCACTACCGAAACGAAGTTAAATCCGAAAAAATCACAAAGTGTGGAGGCCAAAATTGTTCCCCCAAAAACCTGTTAGGAGTACGTTTCAGGCAATTTAAAGTTGATTGGTAGTGACTTTTTTTTTGGTCCCTAACATTCATCGAGCTCTGGACATTTTTCGTCATTTTTCGTCACCAGCATTTTTCGTCATTTATCGTCACCAGCATTTTTTCGTCACCAGCATTTTTCGTCATTTTTCGTCACCAGCATTTTTTCGTCACCAGCATTTTTCGTCATTTTCCGTCACCAGCATTTTTTCGTCACCAGCATTTTTCGTCATTTTTCGTCACCAGCATTTTTCGTCATTTTTCGTCACCAGCATTTTTCGTCATTTTTCGTCACCAGCATTTTTCGTCACCAGCATTTTTTCGTCACCAGCATTTTTCGTCATTTTTCGTCACCAGCATTTTTCGTCACCAGCATTTTTCGTCACCAGCATTTTTTCGTCACCAGCATTTTTTCGTCACCAGCATTTTTTGTCATTTTTCGTCACCAGCATTTTTTCGTCATTTTTCGTCACCAACATTTTTTCGTCATTTTTCGTCACCAGCATTTTTCGTCATTTTTCGTCACCAGCATTTTTTCGTCACCAGCATTTTTCGACATTTTTCGTCACCAACATTTTTCGTCATTTTTCGTCACCAGCATTTTTTCGTCACCAGCATTTTTCGTCATTTTTCGTCACCAGCATTTTTCGTCACCAGCATTTTTTCGTCACCAGCATTTTTCGTCATTTTTCGTCACCAGCATTTTGTCACCAGCATTTTTTCGTCACCAGCATTTTTTCGTCACCAGCATTTTTCGTCATTTTTCGTCACCAGCATTTTTTCGTCATTTTTCGTCACCAGCATTTTTTCGTCACCAGTATTTTTTTCGTCACCAGCATTTTTCGTCATTTTTTGTCACCAGCATTTTTTCGTCACCAGCATTTTTCGTCATTTTTCGTCACCAGCATTTTTCGTCATTTTTCGTCACCAGCATTTTTTCGTCACCAAATTTTTTTCTGTCACCAGCATTTTTCGTCATTTTTCGTCACCAGCATTTTTCGTCATTTTTCGTCACCAGCATTTTTTCGTCACCAGCATTTTTCGTCATTTTTCATCACCAGCATTTTTTCGTCACCAGCATTTTTCGTCATTTTTCGTCACCAGCATTTTTTCGTCACCAGCATTTTTTGTCATTTTTGTCAAAAAATTTCCCCCAAAAACCTGTCAGGAGTACGTTTCAGGCAATTTAAAGTTGATTGGTAGTGACTTTTTTTTTGGTCCCTAACATTCATCGAGCTCTGGACTTAGTAATTTTTTCCGTTTCGGTAGTGACACTACCGAAACGAAAAAAAAAATTGTTCCCCCAAAAACCTGTAAGGAGTACGTTTCAGGCAATTTAAAGTTGATTGGTAGTGACTTTTTTTTTGGCCCCTAACATTCATCGAGCTCTGGACTTAGTAAATTTTTTCGTCATTTTTCGTCACCAGCATTTTTTCGTCACCAGCATTTTTCGTCATTTTTCGTCACCAGCATTTTTCGTCATTTTTCGTCACCAGCATTTTTTCGTCACCAGCATTTTTTCGTCACCAGCATTTTTTGTCATTTTTCGTCACCAGCATTTTTCGTCACCAGCATTTTTCGTCACCAGCATTTTTTGTCATTTTTCGTCACCAGCATTTTTTCGTCACCAGCATTTTTCGTCATTTTTCGTCACCAGCATTTTTCGTCACCAGCATTTTTCGTCATTTTTCGTCACCAGCATTTTTTGTCATTTTTCGTCACCAGCATTTTTTCGTCACCAGCATTTTTCGTCATTTTTCGTCACCAGCATTTTTTCGTCATTTTTCGTCACCAGCATTTTTTCGTCACCAGCATTTTTTTCGTCACCAGCATTTTTCGTCATTTTTCGTCACCAGCATTTTTCGTCATTTTTTCGTCACCAGCAATTTCGTCATTTTTCGTCACCAGCATTTTTCGTCACCAGCATTTTTTCGTCACCAGCATTTTTCGTCATTTTTCGTCACCAGCATTTTTTCGTCACCAGCATTTTTCGTCATTTTTCGTCACCAGCATTTTTTCGTCACCAGCATTTTTCGTCATTTTTCGTCACCAGCATTTTTTCGTCACCAGCATTTTTCGTCATTTTTCGTCACCAGCATTTTTCGTCACCAGCATTTTTCGTCACCAGCATTTTTTCATCACCAGCATTTTTTCGTCACCAGCATTTTTTGTCATTTTTCGTCACCAGCATTTTTCGTCATTTTTCGTCACCAGCATTTTTCGTCACCAGCATTTTTCGTCATTTTTCGTCACCAGCATTTTTCGTCACCAGCATTTTTTCGTCACCAGCATTTTTTCGTCACCAGCATTTTTCGTCATTTTTCGTCACCAGCATTTTTCGTCACCAGCATTTTTTCGTCACCAGCATTTTTCGTCATTTTTCGTCACCAGCATTTTTCGTCACCAGCATTTTTTCATCACCAGCATTTTTTCGTCACCAGCATTTTTTGTCATTTTTCGTCACCAGCATTTTTTCGTCATTTTTCGTCACCAGCATTTCTTTCGTCACCAGCATTTTTCGTCATTTTCGTCACCAGCATTGTTTCGTCACCAGCATTTTTCGTCATTTTTCGTCACCAGCATTTTTTGTCATTTTTCGTCACCAGCATTTTTTCGTCACCAGCATTTTTCGTCATTTTTCGTCACCAGCATTTTTTCGTCACCAGCATTTTTTTCGTCACCAGCATTTTTCGTCATTTTTCGTCATTTTTCGTCACCAGCATTTTTCGTCACCAGCATTTTTCGTCACCAGCATTTTTTGTCATTTTTCGTCACCAGCATTTTTCGTCACCAGCATTTTTTCGTCACCAGCATTTTTTCGTCACCAGCATTTTTTGTCATTTTTCGTCACCAGCATTTTTTCGTCATTTTTCGTCACCAGCATTTTTTTCGTCACCAGCATTTTTCGTCATTTTTCGTCACCAGCATTTTTTCGTCACCAGAATTTTTTCGTCACCAGCATTTTTTTCGTCACCAGCATTTTTCGTCATTTTTCGTCACCAGCATTTTTTCGTCACCAGCATTTTTCGTCATTTTTCGTCACCAGCATTTTTTCGTCACCAGCATTTTTCGTCATTTTTCGTCACCAGCATTTTTTCGTCACCAGCATTTTTCGTCATTTTTCGTCACCAGCATTTTTCGTCACCAGCATTTTTTCATCACCAGCATTTTTTCGTCACCAGCATTATTTGTCATTTTTCGTCACCAGCATTTTTCGTCATTTTTCGTCACCAGCATTTTTCGTCACCAGCATCTTTTCGTCACCAGCATTTTTCGTCATTTTTCGTCACCAGCATTTTTCGTCACCAGCATTTTTTCGTCACCAGCATTTTTTCGTCACCAGCATTTTTCGTCATTTTTCGTCACCAGCATTTTTCGTCACCAGCATTTTTTCGTCACCAGCATTTTTCGTCATTTTTCGTCACCAGCATTTTTCGTCACCAGCATTTTTTCATCACCAGCATTTTTTCGTCACCAGCATTTTTTGTCATTTTTCGTCACCAGCATTTTTTCGTCATTTTTCGTCACCAGCATTTCTTTCGTCACCAGCATTTTTCGTCATTTTCGTCACCAGCATTGTTTCGTCACCAGCATTTTTCGTCATTTTTCGTCACCAGCATTTTTTGTCATTTTTCGTCACCAGCATTTTTTCGTCACCAGCATTTTTCGTCATTTTTCGTCACCAGCATTTTTTCGTCACCAGCATTTTTTTCGTCACCAGCATTTTTCGTCATTTTTCGTCATTTTTCGTCACCAGCATTTTTCGTCACCAGCATTTTTTCGTCACCAGCATTTTTCGTCATTTTTCGTCACCAGCATTTTTCGTCACCAGCATTTTTTCGTCACCAGCATTTTTTCGTCACCAGCATTTTTTGTCATTTTTCGTCACCAGCATTTTTTCGTCATTTTTCGTCACCAGCATTTTTTTCGTCACCAGCATTTTTTGTCATTTTTCGTCACCAGCATTTTTTCGTCACCAGAATTTTTTCGTCACCAGCATTTTTTTCGTCACCAGCATTTTTTGTCATTTTTCGTCACCAGCATTTTTTGTCATTTTTCGTCACCAGCATTTTTCGTCATTTTTTTCGTCACCAGCATTTTTTTTGTCACCAGCATTTTTTGTCATTTTTCGTCACCAGCATTTTTTTCGTCACCAGCATTTTTTCGGCATGTTTCGTCACCAGCATTTTTTCCGTCACCAGCATTTTTCGTCATTTTTCGTCACCAGCATTTCGTCACCAGCATTTTTTTTGTCACCAGCATTTTTTGTCATTTTTCGTCACCAGCATTTTTTTTGTCACCAGCATTTTTCGTCATTTTTCGTCACCAGCATTTTTTTCGTCACCAGCATTTTTTCGTCACCAGCATTTTTCGTAATTTTTCGTCACCAGCATTTTTTTTGTCACCAGCATTTTTGTCATTTTTCGTCACCAGCATTTTTTCGTCATTTTTCGTCACCAGCATTTTTTCGTCACCAGCATTTTTTTCGTCACCAGCATTTTTTGTCATTTTTCGTCACCAGCATTTTTTCGTCATTTTTCTTCACCAGCTTTTTTTCGTCACCAGCATTTTTTTCGTCACCAGCATTTTTCGTCATTTTTCGTCACCAGCATTTTTTCGTCACCAGCATTTTTCGTCATTTTTCGTCACCAGCATTTTTTCGTCACCAGCATTTTTCGTCATTTTTCGTCACCAGCATTTTTTCGTCACCAGCATTTTTCGTCATTTTTCGTCACCAGCATTTTGTCACCAGCATTTTTTCGTCACCAGCATTTTTTCGTAACCAGCATTTTTCGTCATTTTTCGTCACCAGCATTTTTTCGTCATTTTTCGTCACCAGCATTTTTTCGTCACCAGTATTTTTTTCGTCACCAGCATTTTTCTTCATTTTTCGTCACCAGCATTTTTTCGTCACCAGCATTTTTTCTGTGACCAGCATTTTTCGTCATTTTTCGTCACCAGCATTTTTCGTCACCAGCATTTTTTCGTCACCAGCATTTTTCGTCATTTTTCGTCACCAGCATTTTTTCGTCACCAGCATTTTTCGTCATTTTTCGTCACCAGCATTTTTTCGTCACCAGCATTTTTCGTCATTTTTCGTCACCAGCATTTTTTCGTCACCAGCATTTTTTGTCATTTTTCGTCACCAGCATTTTTTCGTCACCAGCATTTTTTGTCATTTTTGTCAAAAATGTTCCCCCAAAAACCTGTTAGGAGTACGTTTCAGGCAATTTAAAGTTGATTGGTAGTGACTTTTTTTTTGGTCCCTAACATTCATCGAGCTCTGGACTTAGTAATTTTTTTTCCGTTTCGGTAGTGACACTACCGAAACGAAAAAAAAAATATTCCCCCAAAAACCTGTTAGGAGTACGTTTCAGGCAATTTAAAGTTGATTGGTAGTGACTTTTTTTTTGGTCCCTAACATTCATCGAGCTCTGGACTTAGTAATTTTTTTCCCGTTTCGGTAGTGACACAATGGTGTCACTACCGAAACGAAAAAAAAATTGTTCCCCCAAAAACCTGTTAGGAGTACGTTTCAGGCAATTTAAAGTTGATTGGTAGTGACTTTTTTTTTGGTCCCAAACATTCATCGAGCTCTGGACTTAGTAATTTTTTTTCCGTTTCGGTAGTGACACTACCGAAACGAAAAAAGCTCTGGACTTAGTAATTTGGTAGCACTTTACAATAATGACCCGTTATAAAGCATTTAAAAAAGTTTATAAGTAGTTTGTAGACTATTAACAAATCATTAACAACCTGTTTGTTGACATTCGTAAATGATTACTAAAACCTTTATAACTACAGTTACAAATAATTTGTAAAGTATTAGTAAGTAGTGAAATATTCATGAATAAGCCATTTATATACATCTGTAAAAGATTATTAAATCATTTGTAACGACCCATTCTAAAGCATTTATAAACGTTTATAAGCAGTTTGTAGACTATTAACAAATCATTACCAACCTATTTATTGCCATTCGTAAATGATTACTAAAACCTTTATAACTACGGTTACAAATCATCTATAAAGGCATTAGTAACTATTCATGAATAAGCCATGTATAATACATCTGTAAATGATTATTAAATCATTTGTAACTGATGTTACATAATATATACAAGCTATTGGTAGCTTGTTCATGTTTAACATATGCTTTGTTAAACATTCCTAAAGTATCTATAAATCCTTAGTACATGTTATTATGTGCCCTATAGTAAAGTGAAGACAGTTCATCATTTACAACTGTCTGTTAATGTGTTTGTTCATGTTTAACATGCTTTGTAAAACATTCCTAAAATATCTATAAATCCTTTGTACATGTTATTATGTGCCCTACAGTAAAGTGAAGACAGTTCATCATTTATGACTGTCTGTTAATGTGGACTTTCTCCTTACCTGTTGCAAACTACCTGGCTTTCATGAATGCAGACACCAAACAATTACTAGAATTATCATTCATGTTAAGCAAATGATGCGTAAGACATTCGTAAAGAGTATGTAAACCATTTGTGGTGTTAGGGACCAAAAAAGTCACTACAAAGTACTACCAATCAACTCTAAATTGCCTGAAACGTACTCCTAACAGGTTTTTGGGGGGACGATTTTGGCCTCCACACTTAGTGATTATTTCGGATTTAACTTTCGTTTCGGTGGTGACCAACTTTCGTTTCGGTAGTTTGATTACAAAATGTAAGTTGTGTAAAAAATAATCTGACTATACTAAGTTGTTATTTGTTTGTTTAAGTCAGGCTATACTCTACTCAGAGTCATAAGTTTACAAAATGTACTAAAGTACAGTGAACGTGTGTGCGGTTTGTCTTCATCACTGAAAATAACGTGTAAACTGATGTCATGTGCAGTTGGGGTGAAGAAACACAACCATTTCACTCCTAATAATACCTATTTGATTTGACATCCTGACTTGCTGCTGTAGCTGAGGCTTGAACCTGTTACCTGCGGCTCACTAGTCAGTGACTCTATCCATTCACCTACAGCTGTTTCCTTGGAATCTGTGGTTCTGAAACGATTTGTTGTCAACCCCCCAAATTGACATGTATTTGGGCAGTGGACCCCAATGTGAAAAGATGTGGTGTCAGGCCCCCCCATGAAAAAGATTTATATTTATGCTGTAACACATTTTTTTAAAGTTATTTGTCTTGTTTGTTGTTCAAGTCAAAGCACCAGGAAGGCTGTACTTGTCAGCCATCTGTTAGCTCAATGCGTTGAGACGCAGTATTCATGATCCAGAGGCCATGAGTTCAAATCCCATTGATGTCTTTCCTATGATTCTTTCCTTTGCAGACTGGCTTCCAGAAGATCAAGTAATAACTACCAGGAAGGCTATATTTGTCATCCAACTGTTAGCTCAATGGGTTGAGACGCAGTATACATGATCCAGAGGCCATGAGTTCAAATCCCATTGATGTCTTTCCTATGATTCTTTCCTTTGCATACTGGCTTCTAGAAGATCAACTGAAAACTACCAGGAAGGCTGTACTTGTCAGCCATCTGTTAGCTCAATGGGTTGAGACGCAGTATTCATGATCCAGAGGCCATGAGTTCAAATCCCATTGATGTCTTTCCTTTGCAGACTGGCTTCCAGAAGATCAACTGAAAACTACTAGAAAAACAAGTTAAAACCACCAGGAAACCTGTAACTCTCAGCCAACAGCTTAGCTCAACTGGTAGAGCGTCTGTCCAGTAACATGACTTGACTTGACTTGAGTGGGTTCGATTCCCACTCGAGTCAAGTGTCCCCGGTAACTTGAGGCAACGGATAAATTGACTGATATCCTTAGTGATGCTTCCCTTTACAGACTAACTTCTAGAAAAACAAGTTAAAACCACCAGGAAACCTGTAACTCTCAGCCAACAGCATAGCTCAACTGGTAGAGCGTTTGTCCAATAACATGACTTGACTTGACTTGAGTGGGTTCGATTCCCACTCGAGGCAAGTGTCCCCGGTAACTTGGGGCAACGGATAAATTGACTGATATCCGTAGAATAACTTGTAGGAGTGTGCTGGTTCAAATCCAGTCACCAATTTACCGGGGACTTGACGTTAGTGGGAATCAAACCCAGGACCGCTCGGTCCTGGGTTGTACTGGATTTGAACCAGCACACTCCTACAAGTTATTCTACGGATATCAGTCAATTTATCCGTTGCCCCAAATTACCTGGGACACTTGACTCGAGTGGGAATCGAACCCACTCAAGTCAAGTCAAGTCATGTTATTGGACAGACGCTCTACCAATCGAGCTATGCTGTTGGCTGAGAGTTACAGGTTTCCTGGTGGTTTTAACTTGTTTTCTAGAAGTTAGTCTGCAAAGGGAAGCATCACTAAGGATATCAGTCAATTTATCCGTTGCCCCAAGATACCGGGGACACTTGACTCGAGTGGGAATCGAACCCACTCAAGTCAAGTCAAGTCATGTTATTGGACAGACGCTCTACCAGTTGAGCTATGCTGTAGGCTGAGAGTTACAGGTTTCCTGGTGGTTTTAACTTGTTTTTCTAGAAGTTAGTCTGCAAAGGGAAGCATCACTAAGGATATCAGTCAATTTATCCGTTGCCTCAAGTTACCGGGGACACTTGACTCGAGTGGGAATCGAACCCACTCAAGTCAAGTCAAGTTATTGGACAGACGCTCTACCAGTTGAGCTAAGCTGTTGGCTGAGAGTTACAGGTTTCCTGGTGGTTTTAACTTGTTTTTCTAGAAGTTAGTCTGCAAAGGAAAGCATCACAGTAAAGACACCAGCGGGATTTGAACTCATGGCCTCTGGATCATGTATACTGCGTCTCAACCCATTGAGCTAACAGATGGCTGACAAGTACAGCCTTCCTGGTAGTTTTCAGTTGATCTTCTGGAAGCCAGTCTGCAAAGGAAAGAATCATAGGAAAGACATCAATGGGATTTGAACTCATGGCCTCTGGATCATGAATACTGCGTCTCAACCCATTGAGCTAACAGATGGCTGACAAGTACAGCCTTCCTGGTAGTTTTCAGTTGATCTTCTGGAAGCCAGTATGCAAAGGAAAGAATCATAGGAAAGACATCAATGGGATTTGAACTCATGGCCTTTGGATCATGTATACTGCGTCTCAACCCATTGAGCTAACAGTTGGATGACAAATATAGCCTTCCTGGTAGTTTTCAGTTGATCTTCTGGAAGCCAGTCTGCAAAGGAAAGAATCATAGGAAAGACATCAATGGGATTTGAACTCATGGCCTCTGGATCATGAATACTGCGTCTCAACCCATTGAGCTAACAGATGGCTGACAAGTACAGCCTTCCTGGTGCTTTGACTTGAACAACAAACAAGACAAATAACTTTAAAAAAATGTGTTACAGCATAAATATAAATCTTTTTCATGGGGGGCCCTGACACTACATCTTTTCACATTGGGGTCCACTGCCCAAATACATGTCAATTTGGGGGGTTGACAACAAAAGGTTTCAGAACCACAGATTCCAAGGAAACAGCTGTAGGTGAATGGATAGAGTCACTGACTAGTGAGCCGCAGGTAACAGGTTCAAGCCTCAGCTACAGCAGCAAGTCAGGATGTCAAATCAAATAGGTATTATTAGGAGTGAAGTGGTTGTGTTTCTTCACCCCAACTGCACATGACAGCAGTTTTATATCAGTTTACATGTACGTTATTTTCAGTGATGAAGACAAACCGCACAGACGTTCACTGTACTTTAGTACATTTTGTAAACTTATGACTCCGAGTAGAGTAAAATATCTATAAATCCTTAGTACATGTTATTATGTGCCCTATAGTAAAGTGAAGACAGTTCATCATTTACAACTGTCTGTTAATGTGACTTTCTCCTTACCTGTTGCAAACTACCTGGCTTTCATGAATGCATATGCCAAACAATTACTAGAATTATCTTTCATGTTTAATATATGATTCGTAAGACATTCGTAAAGAGTGTGTTGACCATTTGCTAACGTTATCATGGGCCTTGTTGTAAAGTGAAGACTATGCATTATTATTTCATGTTTAACAGTGATTAGTAAAACATGTGACATCAAAAAGTGGCAAAAGTAACGTTATATAGTATACAAGTATACAACAATTTATTAAGATATAAAATGTAGCAACTCTTGGCCACAGCACACACACTGACATTTAAACAAAGAAATTAATCACAACAGAATCACAGAGTAGCAGCTTGGAGCCTCTGCAGTCACCACCTCCCAGTGCAAGTTAGCTTTAGCTGCTAAGCTAAACTGCTAAGCATGTAGGACATTACTAGCCTACACATCAAAACAAACATTGTGGATACAAACAGCCACCATCAAAATACCCCCTAGTCATAATGCTACTTCATGTGTGTAAGATTAGCCATTTTATGTTACCTCGATCACCTGCAACAAGACAGTTAAAACACATAAAACATGAATTAGACATATTTCTGTCCAGTCTGCAACTGCATCACTGTTCACTTCCTCCCTAGTAGGCTACTGCAGGTGTAATGCAGGTAATCAGTGTGTTGCCAGATTTTGCAAAAGAAACAAGCGGACAGGTCTATGAAAACAAGCCCAAAAGAAGCAACTAGGCTCAGGCTCATGATAACGTCTGCAAATGGTTTACATACTCTTTACGAATGTCTTACGCATCATTTGCTTAACATGAATGATAATTCTAGTAATTGTTTGGTGTCTGCATTCATGAAAGCCAGGTAGTTTGCAACAGGTAAGGAGAAAGTCCACATTAACAGACAGTCATAAATGATGAACTGTCTTCACTTTACTGTAGGGCACATAATAACATGTACAAAGGATTTATAGATATTTTAGGAATGTTTTACAAAGCATGTTAAACATGAACAAACACATTAACAGACAGTTGTAAATGATGAACTGTCTTCACTTTACTATAGGGCACATAATAACATGTACTAAGGATTTATAGATACTTTAGGAATGTTTAACAAAGCATATGTTAAACATGAACAAGCTACCAATAGCTTGTATATATTATGTAACATCAGTTACAAATGATTTAATAATCATTTACAGATGTATTATACATGGCTTATTCATGAATAGTTACTAATACCTTTATAGATGATTTGTAACCGTAGTTATAAAGGTTTTAGTAATCATTTACAAATGTCAATAAACAGGTTGTTAATGATTTGTTAATAGTCTACAAACTGCTTATAAACGTTTATAAATGCTTTAGAATGGGTCGTTACAAATGATTTAATAATCTTTTACAGATGTATATAAATGGCTTATTCATGAATAGTTCACTACGTACTAATACTTTACAAATGATTAGTAACTGTAGTTATAAAGGTTTTAGTAATCATTTACGAATGTCAACAAACAGGTTGTTAATGATTTGTTAATACTCTACAAACTACTTATAAACGTTTATAAATGCTTTATAACGGGTCATTATTGTAAAGTGCTACCAAAAAATCGTTTCGGTAGTGACACCATTGTGTCACTACCGAAACGAAGTTAAATCCGAAAAAATCACTAAGTGTGGAGGCCAAAATTATTCCCCCAAAAACCTGTTAGGACTCGGAGTATGTTTCAGGCAATTTAAAGTTGATTGGTAGTACTTTGTAGTGACTTTTTTTTGGTCCGCCTCTCCTCCTTTGACACCTATTTGTCATTGGCTGTCCTGGCTGTCCTTCACACTTCCCCCCCCCTTTAAGCCAATGGGGAGACGGCGCTTTGCAGCACCCGCCTCTCCTTCTTTGCAGCAGAGAGAGAGAAAGGGAGAGAGCCTCAGGCCAGAGGGTTAGCCTAGATGCTAGCGTGCTTCATTAGACCTAGTTTGGCTATTAAGTTATTATTTGCTCATGTTCACACTGACTTCAATCTTAGCTATTGTTGGGAAGACCCGTGTGGTGTCACAAAATGTTGCCACCACTTATATAAAAAACATTAGAGCGTTAATCTGCAACGCTAAATGTTGCCAGGTTTGGCGAGAGAAACAAGCAATCCAAAAAACAAGTAATCAGGTCTATGAAAAGATTGGGGCAAAAAAAGCCTGCCGCATGCGGCTTTATTATGACTTTGGTCATTTTTTGTTTTATTGAGGCACTTTGAAGTTTTGTATTGATTGTTGTTTTGGTTGTTTGAGATATTTTGTATTAGTTGTTGGAGTTGGTCTTTTGTATTAGTTGGGCTTTGAACCCTGAACCTTTAGTTAATAAACCCTTGATTCATCTATTGAGCCACGCTGGCATAGGAGATGCAATCGGGAATGTAATTATTAACTCACCTTTCACAATTTAGATGGAAAGTGAAAAATGCTCTTTGGGAGCTTTGAATCCAGAACCTTTGGATTATAAACCCCTGATTTATCATTTGAGCCATGCTAGCATGGAAGAAGCAATCGGGAATGTAATAGTTAACTCACCTTTCACAATTTAGATGGAAAGTGAGTTTGTGTGTTTTAGGTTCTTAGGTCCTTAGAGGCGGGGACATAGATTGGTGAAGCAATAGGAAGCGGCGCTGGTACCGAGCGCAAGGTTTTGGATCCGCCCTTCAAGACCTTCGATAGGGCTGGCTCCTCCAGTCTAGTCTTTCGGAGACTGTGGCACGCTCAAATGTAGACGTAGCCCAAATATAGAGATACCATTTTGATTCTAGACAACCTCAGGTTTCCAATGGGACCAACCTTGTCATGCTCCCTTGTCGGGAAGGGGGCTAAATACCTAATGATTCAAAGTTAGACAACATTTTGTCGAGGGAAAAACGTCCATCACCATTTTCCAAATGGTCCCTTGAGCTGTCACCTCGATATTATAAGTGAATTGAAATGGGTTACATGGATACCTACAAGCCTCCCCTGTACAGAAATGCCACATTTATGCCAATCTCATGCAGTTTTGGGCAAGAACCATGTAGTTTTTTGCATGCAGTACAAATATGTAATTTCCGCCTATTGTAAAAAGGAGACCACTTTACTGTATCTATAGCTAATAATTGAAGATATATAGGCATGTGGGTTAGAAACCTCATTTCTTGATTTATACAGGAAAGTTCTGCTATTGTTGTAGCCTAACTCTGTCCTTTTTTTATTTGGACTATGGACTTGCAGGTTGTGACAGTGTACCTCGATGATTTCTATTTGCATAATACCAATTTATCAGGCTATAGCTGTAAATCTGTGTGATATTAAACCAGGCGGTGTGTGAGATTATCCTACCCAGTGACACACACGGAGGACAACTCTCTGTCATCTCCGATAAGAGTGATGAATGTGAAATCAGGATATCCAAGTTTGTATGGTGTGACCGCATGGCCATGTTTCTGCTACACAGTCAAATCCTCAGTGTTCATTTACCTCCAAAAGGGGACACATGGTTCTTATATGCTTTCTATACTTTCTTTGGTTGCATGCTTTTCTACTTGCATCTCTTTTAGTTTTTATACCTTGGGTTAAAGCACTTCATGTATTTAGAGTGGATTTAGACCAGGGCAATATAAGTAAAGTTTGTTGTTTTTATACTTAATTATTAATCGCTTTTAATGACTTCCGTTCATCGCCCTGTTCTTAGAAAAGGCAGAGAAACAGCGATTGTGTCTGACCAAAGTCTCTTACAAGGAAGCCTTCTGGAAGGCCACCATGATGCGAACACGTCCCCGTGAGTAGCATGCTATGGGTCCATTTGGTTCCATTTGTACACTCTACGGAGGTAAATTAACACTGACAATTCTACTGTGAACCCAGCAAAAAAGCGGGGGGGAAAAGGAGAAAAAAAGGACATTATCTACTCTTTCAGAATGTCACTTTAACGCCAGGAGAGACAAAACATGACACTCACCTCAAAAGTTTGCATTGCGCAAAAGTTGTCCCCCCCGCCCCCCACGCGCACAGCACACCCACACCCACACGCACGCGCACACTCTCCTTTGTTTGAAGCCTATCACGGGATTTGGCACAGTCAAACACCTCTGTGCATATTTGCAGTCACCATTGGTTTGTTGAGCATTAAAAATGTTAATTGGAATTTTTAAAAAGGGAAAGAAAAATATCGCATTACCGTCCCACATCCTTCCAGTCACAGGCTGTCAAAATGCAATATTCCAAATTAGATTGTATTTGGATAATCTTTTGAACTGTAATAGGTTTCCAGCCAGCAGGCATATTACTATTGGCACATCATTATTAAACAAAAGTGACACCGAACCATCACTTTGCAGGCAGCGCCAGATAAACGTTCGGCACCGTGCAAATAATATTAGTTCTGCTTCCAGAGTCACCGGCTTATCTCTGGGATGCTATATTGGGTTCATATCCCTGTCGCGGCTGGCAGGGGCCTTCTGACGGAAGTGTCTAAATTTATGAGTAGCCTGCATGTGTGAGTTGCATGTATGAATAGGCTGTGGCGTGTGTGTGTGTGTGTGTGTGTGTGTGTGTGTGTGTGTGTGTGTGTGTGTGTGTGTGTGTGTGTGTGCCGTGTAATGTGTGTCATGCATTAACGCTTTTATATGCAAATGTTGTGTGTGTGTGTGTGTGTGTGTGTGTGTGTGTGTGTGTGTGTGTGTGTGTGTGTGTGTAGGTGGGCGGGATGTGTACGAGACAGGCAGTGTGTGTGTCACGATGGATACATTCATATGTAAATAGGCAGTGTGTGTGTGTGTGTGTGTGTGTGTGTGTGTGTGTGTGTGTGTGTGTGTGTGTGTGTGTGTGTGTGTGTGTGTGTGTGTGTGTGTGTGTGTGTGTGTGTGTGTGTGCGTGTGCAGACGCGACCCATATCATGGCATAATGAGATACGCCACTGTTGGTTACCCTCAGACAGTGGTAATTATGGTTGGAAGTGAAAAGGACTGACGCTAGCGGCAGGACGGACGCTCACACACTAACACATTCAGCTACTACACACACAGTGACAGGACCCTGCAGACAAAATGAGGACCTGTCCGTCTCTAGCAACCAGGTGAGGAATATAGGACCCTGCTAACAGGATATGAGAGATTAAACCTCTTCCTGCTTTCCTATCAGCTCAACAAAACCTGCTTAGCTGTTATGTGAAATAGCATAGGTTTGTTTAACAAGGCCCACACACTTGCTCCTCAGGCCTACTCTGAGTCCTATGATATAACTGGAAAGTTTCATGCGTTCAGTGGAGCACATTTTCACCACTGACATTAGCCCCAGACAGACAGACAGACAGACAGACAGACAGACAGGGGTGAGAATATAATATCCCCCATAGCCCTCAGCTTGGCAGAGATACTAATAAACTAAGCAATGATTACTATCAGAATATAGAGCTTCCACTTTTTAACAAAGAAAACTTGTACAAGTAACCAAAAAATATTTTAACCTTTAGCCTTGAGAGCAACACACATGAAAAACAAGTGTGCATATGGTGATTTGAACCCAAGGACCAGGCCCCTGTCGTCTATAGAGATGACTATACAGTAGATGACATACAGTACCAAAGACATCATCGGTAGGTAGGTTTGGTCAAAGATTTCAAACTTTTTTTCTTTTACAATGTAGATAGACAGATAGATCTGCTATTTTTGACAAATGCTCTCATTAAAATAGGGATGCTGGGGTTCAAGTGGTTAAAAGTCAAGTATAAAGTTATTTTCAATCTGTCCTAATGGAAACGGATATTCTCTCAAGTTTTCCTCGTGACATACTGTATCTTAGGGGGAAAGATTTACATTTTTACGTACCGTAATATGACATAGATGTAAGGTGCTATGAAGTAACACTGTAATTCAGGGGTGCCTGTTATTTACAGGCCATGGCCCAAAAAAGGTTGAGAACCATGGTGTATGAGAGAATGGCTTATTAGCTCTTATGTAATATATTATGGAAATAATCAACAATAAATGATTATTCTGTGGGGGGGGGGGGGGGGGGGGTTTGGTTTATTATCTTTTTATACCAATAGTTGTCACAGCTTGTTCTCAGGAACCAAAATGAAACGACCTTGAAGGAAGTGAACCTTTCAGAACAGTACCCCGGTGGGAACAGGAGGTGAAGGAGGTCAGAGAGGTAGGGGGCATCTTGGTTGTTGAGAGCCTATAGGTGGTGAGCAGTATTAGGTCATAAATAGTTCTCCTCATACTAAAGATAGATCCATGCAGACATTTCATCTCTGTTTGAGTGTAGGGTAGGGATGGCTGATTAAGCCACACCCACGCCTAACTCAAGATAATTAGACTCAGAGGCGTCATTTCAGAGACAAAATAGTGGGTGGCAAAAATAAGTTACTACTTAAGCCCCATTTCCAAAATAGCGAAAATATTGGATCTGCAAGGTCCTAATGCGTCGGGATTGGGAGCTTGTAGATCCATTATTTTTGCAATTTTTCTGGGGGCATGTTAAAAAAAATTCGCCTATAATGCCATGTCCGAAATAGTATGCAAACTTCTGGAAACTCTGAAAGTGATAAATAAATGTATGTTTTGCAGACAAGAAAACGCATACAGTATCTATAACACGTGTCACATGTATGGACGGGCATGGATTGAGATGCACTCAGCGTTGATCTAAAATCAGATTAATCTGCAAAATTCTTCATAATTGGGGTAAATATGCATAATAGAAACCCCCGAAACCCCAAGTGATGACCCTGGCATCCACACTGATTAGCGATAAAGTTCCGCAAACATATTGAACGTGAGTGTGCGTGTTGAAAGTGACGTCCTGTCAATTCAGATGGGTTTCGATCTATTGTTCATCAAACAGCTCTGAAAGTGATGCCAACACCATCACTCACCACTGCCATGGTCGTTACAGCTGTGTGGACTCTGACATCCAATCAAATCCAATTTTGTCACATCAATCTTAAAGAAGAGATAATATTATTTCAAGTTAAGTCAACTATACAACTTTACATCTTAGAAGAATACATTGCAACAACACAACTTCAGAAGTATAGAAAAGGCCATAGTTTTTGGTGAGTAAATACACATATGGGGCACAGCTACTGTATAAAGGACCTGTTACAGAAAGCAAGAGACAACATCTTAAATATTAAGGCCCTAAGGATGCAACGTCTTCATATTCAAAATTGATTTGCATTCAGCTTGAAGCAGTCTCTGATTGACATCACCCCCTCTACGCATTTTAGTTATCTGTTCAATGACACAAAAGGAAAGTGTTGAAACAGCATGACTGGCTTCATGGAGCAGGTGATTTTACATCATTCCTCCTGTGCATTCTATGATACACTGACAATACGTTACATCTCTCCATCTGCAAATGGAAGCACTGCCTCCCTCAGCGGCCTAATGGACACGTGCAGCACAGTGTGACTTTTATAGAAAGCTCTCCTTGATCGATCGGACATTTTCACTCTACATGCGAGCAGCATAGAGGAAAGCATATAAGGCATGAATCACGTTTGTATGGCCACATGCGATGTTAGCCCATCGACCATTTGATGCACACGAACCTGTCCATTTTCCAAAGCTTTCAGTTTGATTTCTTTTTAATGGCTGCTGGGTTGAAAGGGTTCTCAAGCTGCTTGCTTGTCAACAGTCTCCTTTTGTGTTTGAAAGCCACTCTGCACTCAGCACGCCAACAAGACTAAAAAGCTCAGAGAGAGACTAAGTGAATGCAAGATGTGTGTTATACCACATGATATGGGCAAAATACTGAAAAACCCTCACTCAGTGAATGGTTCCGGTATGTCATACTGATGTGGTTGACATTTTCTGGTCTAAGAGGTTTAGGCACATTTTAGTCATTGTGGAAATAATAATTTAACTATATATAATAATAACTTTCAGTCCGAGAGTGACCGTATCCGCCAAATCCTCATTAATGACCACATAACTAGGGGTGTGCCGATATATCGCGATACGTTTTTGTGGCGAGCGTTTTTTTTTTTCCAACAATTTTTTTTTGCCAATAATAATAATGCAAAAACAAAAGTATTTGTTTGCATTTGCTTCCCCCCCCCCCCCATATACTTTCATAATGAAAAAGTGCCATATATCGTATCGATATCGTGAGCCCAATATCGTGTATCGTATCGTATCGTGAAATTAGTGTATCGGCACACCCCTACCACATACTGCTCCTGTTGATATTCTGTCTATATCTAAACCGACGTGGGGTCAGGGCAGGGGACTCCCATAGGTCTGTGAGGGGGTCCCCAGCTAAATCATTGATAGCTAGGAATCAAATGAACCGACGTGGGGTCTGTGGCCTAATGCACATCCTCGAAATGAAAAAGGTTCCGAATCAATGCCCTAAAGAGAGACAAGTTTTTGTGTTCGTAAAGATAGATGGATCAAATCCTTGTCAGCAGTACCTCACAGGTAAATAGAGATGCAATAATATGCAAGACACAACAGATGAGTTGAAATCAGGAGTGTCCACATGGTTTAAAAGCAGTGTGTGCAGGTTGAAATACAAGCACAGAAAATAGGTCTTGCGAGTTGTATGAGAATGGGGGCGCTGTGACAGGAGGTGTCACACGGCCGGATGGCCATTGGCACAACCGGATCGCTTGAACACATGTTGCACCGTGGGTGGGCGACCCGTGGGGTCAGCCTGAGGCGGAGGCTGGCAGCTGTGTTGGTGTTTTATTGAGAGGCTGAGCAGCGTTGTGTGGACTTCATCCACCTTCCCAAAGCAGGATCAAGTCTCATTTAATAAGCAAACCAATATTCACGAAAGAACTAACTATAGGAAATTTCGGATTTCGGGATCTACGCAGAAATGGCGTGGATCTCAGACTTCATGTGACGTCAGTCACCTACGATGTCAAATTTGGGCAAATTTTCAGCTCGAATCATTGACTTTCATGATCATAAAAGGAAAGTTAAATATTTCAAAAAGTATAAAACAATTATTAGTGGCCCACCCATCTGACCACTTAACACAGCATGTCATGCATTTTCAGAGCATGTTTATTTAAATGATTAGTCAATCGATGGTGTTCCAGCGTCAATGGAACTAACATAGTAGACTTCAAGTTCCTATTTATCTGTATCACAATGAACACTCATTTGGCAAGGTTTCAAAGAAACTACCATGACATTTTTTACATGAATTATGAATTATTATAAAAATTGGCTACTGGGAGGGCCGGCGGTGGACCACGCCCACGTCACCCTGACTCAGACATAACCATGAACAAACCCGATACGTCCATATATAGGCATGTCACTATCACTCAGACATAACCAAACCCCATATGCAAATGTATAGGCATGTCACTATGACTCAGAAATAACCGTAAACAAACCTGATACACCCATATATACGCATGTCACTATCACTCAGACATAACCATAAACAAACCCTATATGCCCATATAAAGGCATTTCACTATGACTCAGACATAACTAAAAACAAACCAGATATGCCCATATAAAGGCATATGGTGATCCGGTTGTCCAGAGCCACAGAGCCGACCACTATGCCCATATATGGTCACGTGCATATATGGGACCGACCGACTTCAAACTCGGTGCGTGCATCGGCAAGGACTCAAGGGAGTGCGGTGGCCGCCCCCAGAACCACCGATCCGACCTATATGTCCATATATGGGCATATATGGATATTCAGTTGTCCAGAACCACCAATCAAACCAATATTCTCTCTATGGGCATGGGCCAATATACAGGGTACAAGCATATACAGTACTAATGACATCAGGGATCTCCATATGGGAATAGAAGGGACACAGGTAGACAGACAGATACAGATATCTTTATATATGGGCACAAAAGGGACACAGACAGACAGACAGACGGGTACAACAGGTACTCTGACCATCTCAGAGTTAGGATTTAACTAAAATCAGTAACTAAGTTACTAACTATGTAACTAACTAAGTAAAATGTGTGTAGATTGGGGTTCCAGTCCAGAGATAGAAAATGTTATCAAATGGATGGGGCTCTGTGGCCTAGTGCGTATCCGGAGGTCCTTGTTCGTAAAAGGTTTGAGAACCACTCGCCTAAACCTTTATAGTGAATTTAAATGTCACCGGACGATCTTCTATCCGATCTCCTATACCGTCTGGCTATGAGAGACCCAAGCATTGACCCCCAAAGGCTGCATGTAGTTGTGTGTCCTCTGGGGATGTACAGATGTCACATCATCACATGCACACTGTGATGCTTTCCTCACATCTGCTGTTCCTGGGATTGACTCCAGGTTGATATGTGTTTACCAGCGTGGACCACAACCTCTCCATGCCATGATGCTGATGGTGTCTGTCTGGAGATGGAACCCAAACCTTGCTGTAAACGGATTCCAGCTCTGCTGCTTGTCTTTCACAGCATTCCTTGGAGGGATGGAGGGATGGAGGGGGGGGGGGGGGGGGTTGCAAAGAGAGCCAGTGCTCAATGAGCAATTTATATGTTCCCCAACAAAGCCCCTGCCTCAGACCCCGAAGGCTGGTCTTAATTGTTAGACGTGATATCTCTTCTCCTCCTCCTCTCACTCTCTCTTTTTCTTTGACTGTTTTCCCTCACTCTTCCTCCTCCCCCCGCCCCCTGCAGCTATTAAGAATTGGATTTGGAGCAGAACGATCCATTTAGTCTCTCTCTCTCTCTCTCTCTCTCTCTCTCTCTCTCTCTCTCTCTCTCTCTCTCTCTCTCTCTCTCTCTCTCTCTCTCTCTCTCTCTCTCTCTCTCTCTCTCTCTCTCTCTCTCTCTCCCCCCCTATCTCTCTCTCTCTACCATCTCTATCCCTCTCCTTCCATCCACACCTCCTCTCTCTGTCTCTTTCTCTCACTCTGTCTCATCAGAGCCCAAGCTTAATCTGTCTATTTTTACCTGAAGGAATGAAAGGGAGGAAGGGATGAGGTAATGCTTTCTTCCTGTCCATCAGGTGGGTAGTGGCGCGTGGTCTCTCTCTCTCTCTCTCTCTCCCCCTCTCTCTCTCTCTGAAGGGTGTAGCTTGGGGAGCTAGTGCCCCCATGTGGACCAGTTGGAAGGAGGTCTTCCTATGAAAGGACCAGATACAGTATCATGGGTCAATGCAATGGTAATAATATCTGCTGGTGGAACATCTCCTGAATTAACTCAAGCCAGGAGAATAGCAGTGGTTCAAAGATTAATTAAAATATTAACAGACAAGAAAGAAAGAAAGAAAGAGTCGCCATATAGTGTGAGCTCTGTCTGTTGTTACTGTAGACTAGTAGACCTATTAATAGTATTATTAATACTGCCTTTGCATGAACCTACTGTAAATGCACATGACATAGTCCTACATAGTTTTTTGCAAATTCGGCCTACACAACAATTTGCAATACCATAGGGTACCATTCAGAACCCCTCCTTCAGGATTTCTTTGGTGATTCAATTTTGTTTGTTACTACAGTATGTGTATAAACATCTTCAAACAAAAGCTTTTCACATGAACGAAGTTGTTCTAACAAAGAAATAAGAATACACCTCATATTTTTCAATCTTCTTAAAATGTTACTTCAACAGGCACTTTCTTTTGTGGCAGGATTCTGTTTCATGACATCATGAAATGTCATGCAACATGGGGGGAAGTTTAGGGGTTTAAACCCAGAGCATTCCCAGGTGTTATAGATGAATATGAGGCACATATTTGCATAAGATATTAGAAATTTATAAAATAATATCTGTAGAACTGCATTGTTGTGCTTCTCATAAAAATGTGCCACCAGTAGATACATGGATGGCTACATGATATTAGGCCTTTTATTATACATACATATAAGAATTTGCATTTAATTAATATGATAACTTTTCATTATTAGTTTGAAACGATACAAGCAATTTGACATGACATATGCATGAACATCACTGTCACATCCTTATTATAGCACCACTTGGGCTTGAACTCACAACCTCCAGTTCTACAGGTTGAGCTAAATAACCAGTGGCAGTGTCATGGAATGGTTTGTGGGTTGACTTTATGGGTGAACAGTCCATAAAGTTATAAGACACGTTAAAGAAATGGGAAAAGAGTTATAGTAGTAATGATGCTAATAATACTTACAAATATAAGACGGATCAGCCCCTAATCATTACCTGAAAACAGTAAAGTGAGGGGGAAAAGAAACCATCAGTAATCTTTATAGCAAGATGCAGAATCTTTGATCTGAAATGATTCTATGAAATGCTTTAGTTGAGAGAAATCGAACAAGAGCATACCTCCCTCTAGTGGACAAACAAGGAGTTGACTACCACTTAAAAGTAAGCTTTTTATTTGCAAAATAAGGCAAGTTGTACTGATTTTACATATCTGCATTCAGGACCATTTCCTGAGAAATGAATACTTATATAAAATCTTAGAACCCATGTCTCAAATGTACAACAAGGTACAAAATATTCAATTTCCACTATGACAACAATGAATATCTTGAAACCAATATGACAACTACAGTGGTGTAGTTATTAGAAGATATGCGGGTATGGTATGTTTGATGATTTTATTGATTTGGCTTTTCAGCGTTCTGCTTCCTTTTTGATAAAAAATAAAATAAAATGTTACTGTAGTTTGGGGTAGCGTGTCCCAACACAACAGGGGAAAAAAGATATATATTTCATAGCACTTTCCCAAAAAAAGACACTATTGACATTCACATTTTTCTCAAACAGCCACCACACCAGTCTTCACATCAACAAAACCTTTTAAACAAGTGGAAACTAAATGAACAAGAGTTTCACAGTTTGCTAAAACAGCCTTTATATCACCATGTCAGACACCAAACAGCAATCAATCACATTATACAGGTAATTCTGGAGAGCAATGAGTCCATGAAGTGAATTTCAGACGTTTTAGTGTCAGCCTTTGTGCAGTGCATTACAAAGTTATTTTGGTCCGTACTTTGATCAAAGCCTGAGACAGTCCTTTGAGTGCCAGACTGCATGTGCTTTTGTCTGTTTGCTGCTGTATAGTGTAAGGTATAGTGAAACAACCACTCCTTTACCGGTTACATATTGTAGAGTCGTGTATGAAGATGTCGCACTACAGTCCACATCAAAACCTCTCTGTAGTAGAAGGTTTCTTATTTCCCTGAATTATGTCTATAACTAAGGCAGCACTTATGCAGTTTGCAGCACTGTGTGTTCATTTAAGGGAAAGAAAGTACCTTCCCTAACAAAAATGGAAGCAACAATGGCCAGCGCCAGCTTCAGAGGTAAACAAAAACAATAATTTTGGACCCGACAAAATTATCATAATAATCTATTTATAATATACATATTATAAATACATTTATTTTGGGAGAAGCGATATTATGCTACACCTTTTTAAAATCTATGGATGTATTATTTCTTTTTATCATTCATATACATAAAAATGTTATCAATATCGCCTTTAAAGGGAAATTATTACTAGAGTTGAATGTTAATTACTGCTGAGTTTGAACTACCGGCAATATGGTTAAAAACTGGAAACTCCACTGAGGGTTCTTTTCATCGACTTATAAAAAATAAACAATAAATATTCATACAGTAAACGTTAAGAAAGTCCATTTGAAATAAATATGCAATATATTTGGGTTTTTAAAATATGAGTGAAAAAAAAACAACCGAAGAAATGCCACTTTAAAAGCTTGTTTGAAGTTTCAAAGTTGAACAGTTCAGAGGGAAATTGAAACGAGTCCTCTCCATCTCTCTTCGTCCTCAGATTCCCTTGTCATACCTGTTTTGCATTATTCCACTTAATTATACATCACTCTCCTTTCGCTTTATTTATACTCCCTCGCGCAACGATGTCCCTTGTCAAAAGGAACCGAGCTACTGATCTACATGTAGATCAGTGCGTTTTGACAAGCAACACCTTTGTATACAAGAGTATAAATTATGCCGTACTCTGTCTCCATACGCCTTCATATGCTCCTCATTTCACCATCCCCCATACTCCCTCGCTTGCTCACCTCATCTCCCCGACTTTGGTAAAAAAAAAAGGCACAGAGGTGATAGATAGTGTAGCTGTGGTCCATAGCAGAGATAGGATATATAAGTGTCCGTTTCAGTTGTCCTTTTTTGTGTGGGTCTGTCCATTGCAGCCATTGGCGTGGGGCGCACGGCTACGTGGTGAGATGAAGACGTACTCCTGGGCAAAGTCTGGATGCTGTTCCAAGAACCCACAGAGCTGATCTGGAAACAGAAAGGATGTTTGCATGAACACAAACACGACATGCACTTGGACTTCCAACGGCAAAGTACATACTAGCTCAACTCGAGTCTCAACCACTTGAACCCCTGCATGCCTATTCTTTTTTTTCCTTCTAAAAAATGTTTTATCCCTCGATTTTGTAACCCTTTTTTCACCCGGTGCCAATTTGCTAAGTGATCCTGGGCACTATTCTCCCCCCACCAGCCTAGGGAGGCCAGGGCCGACCTCATGCCTCCTTCAATGCATGAGAGCCAACTGACCTTCTTGTCACCTGACAGGGGGGAGTTTCCCTGGTTGGACGTAGCGTGTGGAAGGAACACGTTATTCCAACCAGTTCCCTTCCCCTCCATCAGGCGCCCCGGCTGACCAGGGGGAGGCAGTATAGTGACCAGGATTACTACATGTTTTTGTGAGGGTATTAACTACCCTAGGAGACACGGGGAGAACATGCAAACTCCACACAGAGTAGGCCCTTTCGCCAACCCCACCTAGGGTATGGGCGCTGATGACGCGGAGGAGAAGACACACCCCCAGCGCCCACAGCGTCCCCGGCGGGAATCGAACCCAGGACCTTCTAGCTGTGACGCGACAGCGCTACCGACTGCACCACCGTGCCCCCTGCATGCCTATTCTGATGGGAACATTCGCCAAAAATAGTAGACCTACGAGCTTGTACATCGGCTATTTCAGGCAAAGAGATTTGGTGTAGACGGTAAAAAGCGGTCAAAGTACAATTATGACTCATGTCCGGTTCTCTAAGACTAGAGGGTTTAAGTGGTTAAAAACTCTCTTCATCAATGGTGGCGTTAACAGGGGCATAAAACCCTAGGCCGATGTAGTTCAAAACTACAGAAGGGTAAAAAAGATGGCGGGCTGACCTTATAGTACACTGTGATGTAACCACACAGCCATGTTTTTATCCTTCAGTAGTTTTTAACCTGTACAGGAAATTAAACAAAATAGGCCTCGGATTTCATGCCCTTTGAGACTATTTCAAGCTCCGTTGCACGGAGCGACATGCAACGCGATTTTCGACATGCGACACCATGATGGAGAACAAATTAGGCTTTACGAAAACTCTGACTTACCATATGTGAACTTCCCCGTGTTCTCTGGGTCCAGAGTCTTCAAGAGTACAGAGAGGTCCAGTTCTGCCACTCCCAACGCTGTTCTCAATATGGAGTCCAGGTCCTCTTGTACGACTGGCCCGTCCTCCTCAGACTCATACATCTACACACACACACACACACACACACACACACACACGCACCACACAGCAGACACACACAGTCTTAGTATCTTTCTCAAAAGACTTCTTATCTTATTTTGTTTGAGATTGTGATGTTAAACGTTAAGCTGAAGAGGCAATGCAAAGGCTCCTTACCTGGAAGCCCAATTTGAGGGTCTCCATAGATTTTGATGGTCGACACACAACGGACAGTGCGATTACATACTGTCTGATATCGATGCGTCCATCTCCATGCTGGGAAAAGCAACAGTCAACATATTTCATTGAATTGAAAATATTTCATACTTTAAATGAGAATTCATAGAACATAATCAAAGTACAAGGTTTCTTTATTGTTTCGTCTTGTGTACATAAGAGTACAATTATTTTGTTCTGGTTCCCCAGACATTGCATCAGCATTAATGATAAGGGTAATGATAATAGTAAATGTTATAAACATCTATTATAAACATCTGTGTACTTGTAAAAAGCTGTAAAGTGGCCTGTGCCAGTGTCCTGCTACAGAGTATCGATCATAAATACACTCTTTCCTCTTTTCAGGCCATTAAATACCAATGTAATCATATCTAACAATCATATTAATTACATCAATGTACCATCTGGCACCTCCGGCTTGTTAACTATTTAGATACAGTAAGTGCTTGGAATGTTGCATACCAGTTCATACTAGTTCATTTGTAGCATATCTTTGCTACAATGTACACAAGACGTAACAATAAAGACCACCGTGATATTTACCTGGGATTGTACATTTTGCTCTTTCAATTTGTCATGTTGTGTCTGAGCTGTCTTGATTTGGTGCCTGTGTTTTGTATGTTTATTGAAAAAGGATTTCGAAAAAAAGAAGAAAAAAAGACCGCCTTGATCTTGAAGCATAGCTTTACAGAAATAAGTCTGCATATTGCATAAAACACTATACTTGAGTATTTGTCAAGCGTGTACATGTAAAACACTTAGCAAACAAAGGTTCTCTTTTCAGTCAAGTCAAAGTTTATGGGGTATATTATACTGTATGCAAAGAGAAGGAGTTGTGGCGCGAGTTAGAAAGCCATTATTAGAACATACAGTAGCTGGCTCCTACGTGTTTCAGCAGAAAAGTGTTTGTTTGTTCTTTCTTTGAATGATTGACAATCTCAATTTTGTCATTGTGATGTATTGCGGTCCCTGTTGGTCTGGACAGGAACCAGGCTACAACATGACTCAACAGCTGCTGCTTTTCCCCTGACAGTGAGTGTAACTTTACTTACACCAGAACTCAGAGTGCTTTTGATGTTTCTTCTCTTTGCATACTGAGTATTTGTATGAGGTTGGTTTCTTAACACATTCCCTGCCAGAGTTTATTCATAAGTAGCCTCGGAAACCCATGCCTTTTTTTTTGTTTCAAAAGAAAAAAAGCCTGGGAGAACCTTGCAGGAACGCTGGTCTTAGGACCTTGTTATCTCCTAACCAATCAGAGTGCTCCAAACCCAGGCGCTGGAATCCAGCGCCTGGGTTTGGCTCCGCCCTTCAAGACCATCGATTGGGCTCGTTCTTTCAGTCTAATTCATAAGGTACTCACCCACTGCCAGCGTTTTTGAGTTTTATAGCCTTTTGAACCGTTCACAAAAAAATTATATCCATTAAAATCCGCGATCGGATGGTGTTTATAAACAGCAACGACGGACGTACGAGCCCTCATAATGTTTACACTTTTTTTTCTTTTTCTTCTTCTGTGGTATCAGCGGCCCAAAGAGGCTGCAAACGTCATATC